>NC_089808.1:24378046-24575546 GCF_029633855.1 Hoplias malabaricus
GCAGACAGAGAGAGAGAGAGAGAGACGCACGCAGACAGACAGAGAGAGAGAGAGAGACGCACGCAGACAGAGAGAGAGAGAGAGAGACGCACGCAGACAGAGAGAGAGAGAGACACGCAGACAGAGAGAGAGAGAGAGACACACGCAGACAGAGAGAGAGAGAGACACGCAGACAGAGAGAGAGAGAGAGACACGCGCAGACAGAGAGAGAGAGAGAGACACACATGCAGACAGAGAGAGAGAGACACACATGCAGACAGAGAGAGAGAGAGACACACATGCAGACAGAGAGAGAGAGACACACGCAGACAGAGAGAGAGAGAGACACACGCAGACAGAGCGAGAGAGAGACACACGCAGACAGAGAGAGAGAGAGAGAGACACGCAGACAGAGAGAGAGAGAGACACGCAGACAGAGAGAGAGAGAGACACGCAGACAGAGAGAGAGAGAGAGAGAGACACGCAGACAGAGAGAGAGAGAGAGACACGCAGACAGAGAGAGAGAGAGAGACACGCAGACAGAGAGAGAGAGAGAGACACGCAGACAGAGAGAGAGAGAGAGACACGCAGACAGAGAGAGAGAGAGAGACACGCAGACAGAGAGAGAGAGAGACACACGCAGACAGAGAGAGAGAGAGAGACACACGCAGACAGAGAGAGAGAGAGAGACGCGCAGACAGAGAGAGAGAGAGAGACACGCGCAGACAGAGAGAGAGAGAGAGACACGCGCAGACAGAGAGAGAGAGAGAGACACGCGCAGACAGAGAGAGAGAGAGAGACACGCGCAGACAGAGAGAGAGAGAGAGACACACATGCAGACAGAGAGAGAGAGAGACACACATGCAGACAGAGAGAGAGAGAGACACACGCAGACAGAGAGAGAGAGACACACGAAGACAGAGAGAGAGAGAGACACGCAGAGAGAGAGAGAGAGAGACACACGCAGACAGAGAGAGACACACGCAGACAGAGAGAGACAAACGCAGACAGAGAGAGAGAGAGACACACGCAGACAGAGAGAGAGAGAGACACACGCAGACAGAGAGAGAGAGAGAGACACACGCAGAGAGAGAGAGAGAGAGACACGCAGACAGAGAGAGAGAGAGAGAGAGACACGCAGACAGAGAGAGAGAGAGAGACACACGCAGACAGAGAGAGAGAGAGAGACACACGCAGACAGAGAGAGAGAGAGAGAGAGAGAGACACACGCAGAGAGAGAGAGAGAGAGAGAGACACACGCAGACAGAGAGAGAGAGAGAGAGAGACACACGCAGACAGAGAGAGAGACACACGCAGACAGAGAGAGAGAGAGAGACACGCAGACAGAGAGAGAGACACACGCAGACAGAGAGAGAGAGAGAGACGCACGCAGACAGAGAGAGAGAGAGACGCACGCAGACAGAGAGAGAGAGAGACGCAGGCAGAGAGAGAGAGAGACGCACGCAGACACAGAGAGAGAGAGAGACGCACGCAGACAGAGAGAGAGAGAGAGAGACGCACGCAGACAGACAGAGAGAGAGAGAGAGACGCACGCAGACAGAGAGAGAGAGAGAGAGACGCACGCAGACAGACAGAGAGAGAGAGAGACACACACACAGACACAGAGAGAGAGAGAGAGAGAGACACACGCAGACACAGACAGAGACTTTTTTTTGACTTTTAGGGTCCTTTATTATCAACAGTTGGACTCAATATTCGTCCAAGTTCAATTTTGAAACATAAAAACTACTTGTAAACAACACTTACACTATAAAACCTGGGTATATATATAAAAAGTGCATTTAAATGAAAAATGGATTAAAAATTAGTTCACCATCACATACAGAACACACCCCTCCCCCACAGCACCACACCTCCTCAAACACCTCCAGAGTTTTCATGCACTTATAAAAATTAAAATCAATAAAAATCCTTGATCTCACCAGTCTGATAAAAACCCTTATGACCTCACTGTCAGTGTCCTGTTCCACCTTGTTTTTTCGACTGATGTAAATGGCCAGTTTCGCTTGACCAAGGATAAAATTCAACAATTGGCACTTGGCCGACACAGACAGAGAGAGAGAGACACACGCAGACACAGAGAGAGAGAGAGAGACACACGCAGACAGAGAGAGAGAGAGAGACACACGCAGACAGAGAGAGAGAGAGACACACGCAGACAGAGAGAGAGAGAGAGACACACGCAGACAGAGAGAGAGAGAGAGACACACGCAGACAGAGAGAGAGAGAGAGACACACGCAGACAGAGAGAGAGACACACGCAGACAGAGAGAGAGAAAGACACACACGCAGACAGAGAGAGAGAGAGACACACGCAGACAGAGAGAGACACACGCAGACAGAGAGAGAGAGAGAGAGAGAGACACGCAGACAGAGAGAGAGAGAGACACGCAGACAGAGAGAGAGAGAGACACGCAGACAGAGAGAGAGAGAGACACGCAGACAGAGAGAGAGAGAGAGACACACGCAGACAGAGAGAGAGAGAGAGACACACGCAGACAGAGAGAGAGAGAGAGACACACGCAGACAGAGAGAGAGAGAGAGACACACGCAGACACAGAGAGAGAGAGAGACACACGCAGACACAGAGAGAGAGAGAGACACACGCAGACACAGAGAGAGAGAGAGACACACGCAGACACAGAGAGAGAGAGAGACACACGCAGACACAGAGAGAGAGAGAGACACACGCAGACACAGAGAGAGAGAGAGACACACGCAGACACAGAGAGAGAGAGACACACGCAGAGAGAGAGAGAGAGACACGCAGAGAGAGAGAGAGAGACACACGCAGACAGAGAGAGAGAGAGAGACACACGCAGACAGAGAGAGAGAGAGAGACACACGCAGACAGAGAGAGAGAGAGAGACACACGCAGACAGAGAGAGAGAGAGAGACACACGCAGACAGAGAGAGAGAGACACACGCAGACAGAGAGAGAGAGAGAGACACGCAGACAGACAGAGAGAGAGAGAGAGACACACGCAGACAGAGAGAGAGAGAGAGAGACACGCAGACAGAGAGAGAGAGAGAGAGACACACGCAGACAGAGAGAGAGAGAGACACGCAGACAGAGAGAGAGAGACACACGCAGACAGAGAGAGAGAGAGAGAGACACACGCAGACAGAGAGAGAGAGAGACACACGCAGACACAGAGAGAGAGAGAGACACACGCAGACACAGAGAGAGAGAGAGACACACGCAGACACAGAGAGAGAGAGAGACACACGCAGACACAGAGAGAGAGAGACACACACGCAGACACAGAGAGAGAGAGACACACGCAGACACAGAGAGAGAGAGAGACACACGCAGACACAGAGAGAGAGAGAGACACACGCAGACACAGAGAGAGAGAGAGACACACGCAGACACAGAGAGAGAGAGAGACACACGCAGACACAGAGAGAGAGAGAGACACACGCAGACACAGAGAGAGAGAGAGAGACACACGCAGACACAGAGAGAGAGACACACGCAGACACAGAGAGAGAGAGAGACACACGCAGAGAGAGAGAGAGAGAGAGAGACACACGCAGACAGAGAGAGAGACACACGCAGACAGAGAGAGAGAGAGAGACACACGCAGACAGAGAGAGAGAGAGACACACACGCAGACAGAGAGAGAGAGAGAGACACACGCAGACAGAGAGAGAGAGAGAGACACACGCAGACAGAGAGAGAGAGAGAGACACACGCAGACAGAGAGAGAGAGAGAGACACACGCAGACAGAGAGAGAGAGAGACACACGCAGACAGAGAGAGAGAGAGAGAGACACACGCAGACAGAGAGAGAGAGACACACGCAGACAGAGAGAGAGAGAGACACGCAGACAGAGAGAGAGAGACACACGCAGACAGAGAGAGAGAGAGAGACACACACGCAGACAGAGAGAGAGAGAGAGACACACACGCAGACAGAGAGAGAGAGACACACGCAGACAGAGAGAGAGAGACACACGCAGACACAGAGAGAGAGAGAGACACACGCAGACACAGAGAGAGAGAGAGACACACGCAGACACAGAGAGAGAGAGAGACACACGCAGACACAGAGAGAGAGAGACACACGCAGACAGAGAGAGAGACACACGCAGACAGAGAGAGAGAGAGAGAGACACACACGCAGACAGAGAGAGAGAGAGACACGCAGACAGAGAGAGAGAGACACACGCAGACAGAGAGAGAGAGAGAGACACGCAGACAGAGAGAGAGAGAGAGACACGCAGACAGAGAGAGAGAGAGAGAGACACGCAGACAGAGAGAGAGAGAGAGAGACACGCAGACAGAGAGAGAGAGAGAGAGACACGCAGACAGAGAGAGAGAGAGAGACACACGCAGACAGAGAGAGAGAGAGACACGCAGACAGAGAGAGAGAGACACGCAGACAGAGAGAGAGAGAGACACGCAGACAGAGAGAGAGAGAGACACGCAGACAGAGAGAGAGAGACACGCAGACAGAGAGAGAGAGAGACACGCAGACAGAGAGAGAGAGAGACACGCAGACAGAGAGAGAGAGAGACACGCAGACAGAGAGAGAGAGAGACACGCAGACAGAGAGAGAGAGAGACACGCAGACAGAGAGAGAGAGAGAGACACGCAGACAGAGAGAGAGAGAGACACGCAGACAGAGAGAGAGAGAGACACGCAGACAGAGAGAGAGAGAGACACGCAGACAGAGAGAGAGAGAGAGACACACGCAGACAGAGAGAAGAAGAGACACACGCAGACAGAGAGAGAGAGAGAGACACGCGCAGACAGAGAGAGAGACGAGAGACACACATGCAGACAGAGAGAGAGAGACACACATGCAGACAGAGAGAGAGAGAGACACACATGCAGACAGAGAGAGCGAGAGACACACATGCAGACAGAGAGAGAGAGAGACACACGCAGACAGAGCGAGAGAGAGACACACGCAGACAGAGAGAGAGAGAAGACACGCAGACAGAGAGAGAGAGAGACACGCAGACAGAGAGAGAGAGAGACACGCAGACAGAGAGAGAGAGAGACACGCAGACAGAGAGAGAGAGAGAGAGACACGCAGACAGAGAGAGAGAGAGACGCGCAGACAGAGAGAGAGAGAGAGACGCGCAGACAGAGAGAGAGAGAGAGACGCGCAGACAGAGAGAGAGAGAGAGACGCGCAGACAGAGAGAGAGAGAGACACGCGCAGACAGAGAGAGAGAGAGAGACACGCGCAGACAGAGAGAGAGAGAGAGACACGCGCAGACAGAGAGAGAGAGAGAGACACGCGCAGACAGAGAGAGAGAGAGAGACACGCGCAGACAGAGAGAGAGAGAGAGACACGCGCAGACAGAGAGAGAGAGAGAGACACACATGCAGACAGAGAGAGAGAGAGACACACATGCAGACAGAGAGAGAGAGAGACACACGCAGACAGAGAGAGAGAGACACACGAAGACAGAGAGAGAGAGAGACACGCAGAGAGAGAGAGAGAGACACACGCAGACAGAGAGAGACACACGCAGACAGAGAGAGACACACGCAGACAGAGAGAGAGAGAGACACACGCAGACAGAGAGAGAGAGAGACACACGCAGACAGAGAGAGAGAGAGAGACACGCAGACAGAGAGAGAGAGAGAGAGACACGCAGACAGAGAGAGAGAGAGAGAGAGACACGCAGACAGAGAGAGAGAGAGAGAGAGACACGCAGACAGAGAGAGAGAGAGAGAGACACACGCAGACAGAGAGAGAGAGAGACACACGCAGACAGAGAGAGAGAGAGAGACACACGCAGACAGAGAGAGAGAGACACACGCAGAGACAGAGAGAGAGAGAGAGAGACACACGCAGACAGAGAGAGAGAGAGAGAGAGACACACGCAGACAGAGAGAGAGAGAGAGAGAGACACACGCAGACAGAGAGAGAGACACACGCAGACAGAGAGAGAGAGAGAGACACGCAGACAGAGAGAGAGACACACGCAGACAGAGAGAGAGAGAGAGACGCACGCAGACAGAGAGAGAGAGAGACGCACGCAGACAGAGAGAGAGACGCAGGCAGAGAGAGAGAGAGACGCACGCAGACACAGAGAGAGAGAGAGAGAGAGAGACGCACGCAGACACAGAGAGAGAGAGAGAGAGAGAGACGCACGCAGACAGAGAGAGAGAGAGAGAGACGCACGCAGACAGACAGAGAGAGAGAGAGAGACGCACGCAGACAGAGAGAGAGAGAGAGAGACGCACGCAGACAGAGAGAGAGAGAGACACGCAGACAGAGAGAGAGAGAGAGACACACGCAGACAGAGAGAGAGAGAGACACGCAGACAGAGAGAGAGAGAGAGACACGCGCAGACAGAGAGAGAGAGAGAGACACACATGCAGACAGAGAGAGAGAGACACACATGCAGACAGAGAGAGAGAGAGACACACATGCAGACAGAGAGAGAGAGACACACGCAGACAGAGAGAGAGAGAGACACACGCAGACAGAGCGAGAGAGAGACACACGCAGACAGAGAGAGAGAGAGAGAGACACGCAGACAGAGAGAGAGAGAGACACGCAGACAGAGAGAGAGAGAGACACGCAGACAGAGAGAGAGAGAGAGAGAGACACGCAGACAGAGAGAGAGAGAGAGACACGCAGACAGAGAGAGAGAGAGAGACACGCAGACAGAGAGAGAGAGAGAGACACGCAGACAGAGAGAGAGAGAGAGACACGCAGACAGAGAGAGAGAGAGAGACACGCAGACAGAGAGAGAGAGAGACACACGCAGACAGAGAGAGAGAGAGAGACACACGCAGACAGAGAGAGAGAGAGAGACGCGCAGACAGAGAGAGAGAGAGAGACACGCGCAGACAGAGAGAGAGAGAGAGACACGCGCAGACAGAGAGAGAGAGAGAGACACGCGCAGACAGAGAGAGAGAGAGAGACACGCGCAGACAGAGAGAGAGAGAGAGACACACATGCAGACAGAGAGAGAGAGAGACACACATGCAGACAGAGAGAGAGAGAGACACACGCAGACAGAGAGAGAGAGACACACGAAGACAGAGAGAGAGAGAGACACGCAGAGAGAGAGAGAGAGAGACACACGCAGACAGAGAGAGACACACGCAGACAGAGAGAGACAAACGCAGACAGAGAGAGAGAGAGACACACGCAGACAGAGAGAGAGAGAGACACACGCAGACAGAGAGAGAGAGAGAGACACACGCAGAGAGAGAGAGAGAGAGACACGCAGACAGAGAGAGAGAGAGAGAGAGACACGCAGACAGAGAGAGAGAGAGAGACACACGCAGACAGAGAGAGAGAGAGAGACACACGCAGACAGAGAGAGAGAGAGAGAGAGAGAGACACACGCAGAGAGAGAGAGAGAGAGAGAGACACACGCAGACAGAGAGAGAGAGAGAGAGAGACACACGCAGACAGAGAGAGAGACACACGCAGACAGAGAGAGAGAGAGAGACACGCAGACAGAGAGAGAGACACACGCAGACAGAGAGAGAGAGAGAGACGCACGCAGACAGAGAGAGAGAGAGACGCACGCAGACAGAGAGAGAGAGAGACGCAGGCAGAGAGAGAGAGAGACGCACGCAGACACAGAGAGAGAGAGAGAGACGCACGCAGACAGAGAGAGAGAGAGAGAGACGCACGCAGACAGACAGAGAGAGAGAGAGAGACGCACGCAGACAGAGAGAGAGAGAGAGAGACGCACGCAGACAGAGAGAGAGAGAGAGAGACGCACGCAGACAGAGAGAGAGAGAGAGACGCACGCAGACAGAGAGAGAGAGAGACGCACGCAGACAGAGAGAGAGAGAGACGCACGCAGACAGAGAGAGAGAGAGACGCACACAGAGAGAGAGAGAGACGCACGCAGACAGAGAGAGAGAGAGAGAGAGACACACGCAGACAGAGAGAGAGAGAGAGACACACGCAGACAGAGAGAGAGAGAGAGAGACACACGCAGACAGAGAGAGAGAGACACACACGCAGACAGAGAGAGAGAGAGAGACACGCAGACAGAGAGAGAGAGAGAGAGACACGCAGACAGAGAGAGAGAGAGAGACACACGCAGACAGAGAGAGAGAGAGAGAAAGACACAGACAGAGAGAGAGAGAGAGACACGCAGACAGAGAGAGAGACACACGCAGACAGAGAGAGAGAGAGAGAGAGAGACGCACGCAGACAGAGAGAGAGAGAGACGCACGCAGACAGAGAGAGAGAGAGAGACGCAGGCAGAGAGAGAGAGAGACGCACGCAGACAGAGAGAGAGAGAGAGAGAGACGCACGCAGACAGAGAGAGAGAGAGAGACGCACGCAGACAGAGAGAGAGAGAGAGAGAAGCACGCAGACAGAGAGAGAGAGAGAGACGCACGCAGACACAGAGAGAGAGAGAGAGAGAGACACACGCAGACACAGAGAGAGAGAGAGAGACACACGCAGACACAGAGAGAGAGAGAGACACACACACAGACACAGAGAGAGAGAGAGACACACACGCAGACACAGAGAGAGAGAGAGACACACACGCAGACACAGAGAGAGAGAGAGACACACACACAGACACAGAGAGAGAGAGAGAGAGAGACACACGCAGACACAGACAGAGACTTTTTTTTGACTTTTAGGGTCCTTTATTATCAACAGTTGGACTCAATATTCGTCCAAGTTCAATTTTGAAACATAAAAACTACTTGTAAACAACACTTACACTATAAAACCTGGGTATATATATAAAAAGTGCATTTAAATGAAAAATGGATTAAAAATTAGTTCACCATCACATACAGAACACACCCCTCCCCCACAGCACCACACCTCCTCAAACACCTCCAGAGTTTTCATGCACTTATAAAAATTAAAATCAATAAAAATCCTTGATCTCACCAGTCTGATAAAAACCCTTATGACCTCACTGTCAGTGTCCTGTTCCACCTTGTTTTTTCGACTGATGTAAATGGCCAGTTTCGCTTGACCAAGGATAAAATTCAACAATTGGCACTTGGCCGACACAGACAGAGAGAGAGAGACACACGCAGACACAGAGAGAGAGAGAGAGACACACGCAGACAGAGAGAGAGAGAGAGACACACGCAGACAGAGAGAGAGAGAGACACACGCAGACAGAGAGAGAGAGAGAGACACACGCAGACAGAGAGAGAGAGAGAGACACACGCAGACAGAGAGAGAGAGAGAGACACACGCAGACAGAGAGAGAGACACACGCAGACAGAGAGAGAGAAAGACACACACGCAGACAGAGAGAGAGAGAGACACACGCAGACAGAGAGAGACACACGCAGACAGAGAGAGAGAGAGAGAGAGAGACACGCAGACAGAGAGAGAGAGAGACACGCAGACAGAGAGAGAGAGAGACACGCAGACAGAGAGAGAGAGAGACACGCAGACAGAGAGAGAGAGAGAGACACACGCAGACAGAGAGAGAGAGAGAGACACACGCAGACAGAGAGAGAGAGAGAGACACACGCAGACAGAGAGAGAGAGAGAGACACACGCAGACACAGAGAGAGAGAGAGACACACGCAGACACAGAGAGAGAGAGAGACACACGCAGACACAGAGAGAGAGAGAGACACACGCAGACACAGAGAGAGAGAGAGACACACGCAGACACAGAGAGAGAGAGAGACACACGCAGACACAGAGAGAGAGAGACACACGCAGAGAGAGAGAGAGAGACACACGCAGAGAGAGAGAGAGAGACACACGCAGACAGAGAGAGAGAGAGAGACACACGCAGACAGAGAGAGAGAGAGAGACACACGCAGACAGAGAGAGAGAGAGAGACACACGCAGACAGAGAGAGAGAGAGAGACACACGCAGACAGAGAGAGAGAGACACACGCAGACAGAGAGAGAGAGAGAGACACGCAGACAGACAGAGAGAGAGAGAGAGACACACGCAGACAGAGAGAGAGAGAGAGAGACACGCAGACAGAGAGAGAGAGAGAGAGACACACGCAGACAGAGAGAGAGAGAGACACGCAGACAGAGAGAGAGAGACACACGCAGACAGAGAGAGAGAGAGAGAGACACACGCAGACAGAGAGAGAGAGAGACACACGCAGACACAGAGAGAGAGAGAGACACACGCAGACACAGAGAGAGAGAGAGACACACGCAGACACAGAGAGAGAGAGAGACACACGCAGACACAGAGAGAGAGAGACACACACGCAGACACAGAGAGAGAGAGACACACGCAGACACAGAGAGAGAGAGAGACACACGCAGACACAGAGAGAGAGAGAGACACACGCAGACACAGAGAGAGAGAGAGACACACGCAGACACAGAGAGAGAGAGAGACACACGCAGACACAGAGAGAGAGAGAGACACACGCAGACACAGAGAGAGAGAGAGAGACACACGCAGACACAGAGAGAGAGACACACGCAGACACAGAGAGAGAGAGAGACACACGCAGAGAGAGAGAGAGAGAGAGAGACACACGCAGACAGAGAGAGAGACACACGCAGACAGAGAGAGAGAGAGAGACACACGCAGACAGAGAGAGAGAGAGACACACACGCAGACAGAGAGAGAGAGAGAGACACACGCAGACAGAGAGAGAGAGAGAGACACACGCAGACAGAGAGAGAGAGAGAGACACACGCAGACAGAGAGAGAGAGAGAGACACACGCAGACAGAGAGAGAGAGAGACACACGCAGACAGAGAGAGAGAGAGAGAGACACACGCAGACAGAGAGAGAGAGACACACGCAGACAGAGAGAGAGAGAGACACGCAGACAGAGAGAGAGAGACACACGCAGACAGAGAGAGAGAGAGAGACACACACGCAGACAGAGAGAGAGAGAGAGACACACACGCAGACAGAGAGAGAGAGACACACGCAGACAGAGAGAGAGAGACACACGCAGACACAGAGAGAGAGAGAGACACACGCAGACACAGAGAGAGAGAGAGACACACGCAGACACAGAGAGAGAGAGAGACACACGCAGACACAGAGAGAGAGAGACACACGCAGACAGAGAGAGAGACACACGCAGACAGAGAGAGAGAGAGAGAGACACACACGCAGACAGAGAGAGAGAGAGACACGCAGACAGAGAGAGAGAGACACACGCAGACAGAGAGAGAGAGAGAGACACACGCAGACAGAGAGAGAGAGAGAGACACACGCAGACAGAGAGAGAGAGAGAGAGACACACGCAGACAGAGAGAGAGAGACACACGCAGACACAGAGAGAGAGAGAGACACACGCAGACACAGAGAGAGAGAGAGACACACGCAGACACAGAGAGAGAGAGACACACGCAGACAGAGAGAGAGAGAGAGAGAGAGAGACACACGCAGACAGAGAGAGAGAGACACACGCAGACAGAGAGAGAGAGAGAGACACACGCAGACAGAGAGAGAGAGAGACACACGCAGACAGAGAGAGAGAGAGACACACGCAGACAGAGAGAGAGAGAGACACACGCAGACAGAGAGAGAGAGAGACACATGCAGACAGAGAGAGAGAGAGAGAGACACACGCAGACACAGAGAGAGAGAGAGACACACGCAGACACAGAGAGAGAGAGACACACGCAGACACAGAGAGAGAGAGAGAGACACACGCAGACACAGAGAGAGAGAGAGACACGCAGACACAGAGAGAGAGAGAGAGACATGCAGACACAGAGAGAGAGAGAGAGACACGCAGACACAGAGAGAGAGAGAGACACACGCAGACAGAGAGAGAGAGAGACACACGCAGACAGAGAGAGAGAGAGACACACGCAGACAGAGAGAGAGAGAGACACGCAGACAGAGAGAGAGAGAGACACACGCAGACAGAGAGAGAGAGAGACACACGCAGACAGAGAGAGAGAGAGACACACGCAGACAGAGAGAGAGAGAGACACACGCAGACAGAGAGAGAGAGACACACGCAGACAGAGAGAGAGAGAGACACACGCAGACAGAGAGAGCGAGAGACACGCAGACAGAGAGAGAGAGAGTGTCTAGCATCTATTGAGTGATCACATTTCAGAGCTCAAAGATCAGTGAGAGAGGCAAAAGTGGTGATGTTGTGTGTGTGTGTGTGTGTGTGAGACTCACTTCAGCAGCTCTCACTTTATCAGTGTGTGAGGAATCTTAGAGTGGACGAAATTAATCTCACAACCCGTGAATAGGAAAAAATGACAGATCAACCCTTACAAACCTCTCAGTCCACCTTTTAATTAAAGACCCCTCTGATAAAAACACGGTTTAGCCTTCCAGAGACGGTCTCAAACCCCCAGTTCACACGAGCAGGCGCCAAGTCGCTTACGTCACCCCGAGTTTGAACAAACACACCCACACGGGACAATTCCATGCTTCAGTGTCCAGCTTCTGACAAGAAAGTGTCTTAACAAACACTACACGTATCACTGCTGTCTTCCACACTTAATCTATTTTCAAATAGATCTGCTCTTTTTTTTTATTATGGGTGAAGGCGAAGATGATGATGATGATTAGGGATGAAGATGATGACTGAGGTATGAGATCGTTAATAGTTTATTACAGCTGAGACCTGTTTAATGGGATAGAGAGGCTTACTGACAGACTCAGATCATATGCTCTATGAGATTAACTCTGTGTGTGTGTGTACACCAGGCTTTACTCATGTTGTAGGAACCACAAGCAAATCCGCACAATGGAAAATCACTAGATGTTGAGGTGAAGGTTTGTTTATGGTTAGTGTAAGTCCCCACAAAATGAACGCAAGTCAATATAATGTTCCCACAATGCATGGAAACAAACTGTGTGTGCGTGTATTCATGAGTCTCTCTCTCTCACACACACATCCCCCAATCTTTCTCTCTCTTTCTCACTTTCCCAAATCCCCCACTCCTGCCATTTTCTCATCTCCAAACACCCCCTTTCTCTCTCCACCCTCTTCTTTCTCTCTCTCCACCCTCTCCATCCCCCACCCCTTTCTCTCCACCCTCTTCTTAAAACGGGATTACTCAGGGGAACTTTCATGTTCTCAAATGCAGAAAGAAAGAAGAGCAGGCTTCATTTATTGGTGTGTGTGTGTAATAAATACCTGGACCTGTTTTCTTGATTAAATGTTTTTTTTATTATATTAATGAAAGATGCTTTCGACTGTAGATAGATGTTAATATTTTTTATTTTAATAAATATCCTGGGCTGACGCAGACTGCTTGACTGTGTAATCGTGGTTTGTGGGTTATGTCTTTGGTCATAATTATTTTTCATATTTCTGTCTGTTGCAGAACGTCCTGATTGTGGAGGTAAGCTCCTGTTTTTCATCGCTGTGCTCATTTAAATTCTGCTTTTATTCGAGTGCTGTCGGAAGAGGACATTCAAACTTTTAAGCTTCCAATTATGTTGTTTTTCAGTGTCCACTCGAGCTCATCCCCTCGTGGCTCTGGCTATTACTCTGTCCCTTCAGACCAGATTAAATCTGTGCAGATCATTATTTCTGTATCAGTTTAAGAACAAGCAACCCATTTTTACTCTGGAACATTAACATAGTTAAACACACATACACCAAATATGCTGACCCTGATTTCACACAGGTTTCATCCGACCAGTGACTGTGACACCTGCTGAAGCATTCTGAATGACTCTGTCTTACATGCGTCTCGAAACCTCTCCTGAAGTGAATCAGGTTTAAACGAGTCTCGGACCCCCTCCTGAAGTGAATCTGGTTTAAATGAGTCTCGGACCCCCTCCTGAAGTGAATCTGGTTTAAACGAGTCTCGGACCCCCTCCTGAAGTGAATCTGGTTTAAACGAGTCTCGGACCCCCTCCTGAAGTGAATCTGGTTTAAATGAATCTCGGACCCCCTCCTGAAGTGAATCTGGTTTAAATGAGTCTCGGATCCTCTTCTGAAGTGAATCTGGTTTAAATGAGTCTCGGACCCCCTCCTGAAGTGAATCTGGTTTAAAAGAGTATTGGACACCCTCCTGAAGTGAATCTGGTTTAAATGAGTCTCGGACCCCCTCCTGAAGTGAATCTGGTTTAAAAGAGTATTGGACACCCTCCTGAAGTGAATCTGGTTTAAAAGAGTATTGGACACCCTCCTGAAGTGAATCTGGTTTAAATGAGTCTCGGACCCCCTCCTGAAGTGAATCTGGTTTAAAAGAGTATTGGACACCCTCCTGAAGTGAATCTGGTTTAAATGAGTCTCGGACACCCTCCTGAAGTGAATCTGGTTTAAACGAGTCTCGGACCCCCTCCTGAAGTGAATCTAGTTTAAACGAGTCTCGGACACCCTCCTGAAGTGAATCTGGTTTAAATGAGTCTCGGACCCCCTCCTGAAGTGAATCTGGTTTAAATGAGTCTCGGATCCTCTTCTGAAGTGAATCTGGTTTAAACGAGTCTCGGACCCCCTCCTGAAGTGAATCTGGTTTAAACGAGTCTCGGACCCCCTCCTGAAGTGAATCTGGTTTAAATGAGTCTCGGACCCCCTCCTGAAGTGAATCTGGTTTAAATGAGTCTCGGACACCCTCCTGAAGTGAATCTGGTTTAAATGAGTCTCGGACCCTCTCCTGAAATGAATCTGGTTTAAATGAGTCTCGGACCCCCTCCTGAAGTGAATCTGGTTTAAATGAGTCTCGGACCCCCTCCTGAAGTGAATCTGGTTTAAATGAGTCTCGGACACCCTCCTGAAGTGAATCTGGTTTAAATGAGTCTCGGACCCCCTCCTGAAATGAATCTGGTTTAAATGAGTTTCGGACCCAGTCCTGGAGTGAATCTGGTTTAAATGCGTATTTTGTTTGTTTACATTTGTGTTTTATGTTGATAATCTCTGTCCAGATTTAATCCTGATAATCAGCACACAGCATAACTGCAGGTGTAAGCGAGCTCTAACATTTTTATTTATTTATTTATTTTTATTATTATTTTTTTATTAATAAACTATTAATCTTTCAGTCTGAGGTTAGTTTGCATTAGGTTTGATATTTTAAATGAAAAGATGCTTAAAATAAAGGATTATAAAAATAAAATCTTTACAAGATCAATAAAAACAGAAAACAGACGACAGCCCTGACCCTGCCCTGATCAGAACAAGAGGAGGTTCAGCAGACAAGAATGTCCTGAGTCAGCAGAGCATGCCTCATCTCTCTCTCTCTCTCTCTCTCTCTCTCTCTCTTTTTCTGTAGGCTATAGTGGACACAGGGAAAACCATGAAGACTCTACTGAGCCATGTCCGAGTGTTCAGACCCAACATGATCAGAGTGGCCGGGTCAGTGTGGACAGTATGGAAATACACATATGCAAAAAAAAAAAAAAAAGAAAACTGAAGAGGGTAGATGATACGACAGTGTCATATCATTATCATAATGCATAGTATCATGTTTCTGGGAGGACATGCAGAGGTTATATGCATATAACATTTTAAATAAGAGATTCATCATTGCACATGGAATTGGTTCCAGGACACTAAGGGTTTGAATATACCTTGTGAATAGTATCATGTTTATGTATTGTGTATGTCATATCGCCCATCCTTCTTTTCAAACTGATCAATCTGAATCAGTCAGTACAATGAAATGCGGTATATTAGGGCTGGACGATATGGCCAAAATATATATCATTTATATAAATCATATACTTATATCATACATTTATATATTTCTTAATATTGATTGATACAATATAATTCCGATCTTGATGGGAACCGTATAAAATCCACTGAAAACCTTCCAAGAACAAACAAGAAATATGACATCACAATCAAACATAAACCCCTTGGCTTTGTCAATATTGACATTTTTGAAACAAAATTTTAAAATCAAGTGCTGAACTGTCGACAGCGCCCTTTAATGACCGTCAGGCAGTGGCAGTTGCTTTAAAAAATGTTTATTGACATATTAAAATATGTTTGAATAATAACGTCATAGTTATTGAAACATTTTACATAGTGATATATATCAATATTGAATTATTGTCCAGCCCTATGTTACAGTTCGCTTTATCCATATTTAGGACTAGAATGAATGTTGTGGTATTGACGCTTGGAGAGATATACCCTGTTCTCAATTAGTGACTGAAAATCCAGGCAAGTGGATCTTAATCCATCACTCACCAAACACAGCTTCTTCATCTGTATCTCCATCTTCATCTTTATTTCCATCTTTATGTTGCAGTTTGCTGGTGAAACGGCTCCCGAATGCCTCAGGCTGTCTGCCGGACTGTGAGTAGAAGTAGTGTTGTCATTCTGTAGTCGGCATCACACCTGTATACTGAATTATATGTTATGGCTGCATTCTCTTAACATAAATGAATGGGATTTTAAAATATCCACAATAATGCTTTAAAGGAGACATATTGTACTTTTTCTCCGCAGTGGAACACAGTTCTGTTTCTTAATGAATTGTCTGTGACCTGCTTTGGTCCGAACCCCACAGCAGTGTTCTCCCCCTGTCTAAACAGCCCTGTTCAAAACGCCTGCTTTCAGCGCCTTTTCCTTTAAAAGATAATGAGCTGCTCGTTGTCCACTCTGACCCTGAGTGCACAGCAGTGAGGAGCAGAAGTTCTGGTTTTTAGCAGTTTTCGCTCTGTTCTCTTTATTCTCCGCGCTTGTTGTGTCTGTTTTGCTGCGTTTTACCTTGTCTTTGCACTCTCACATAAACGCGGGTCCATCGCTGTGATTGGACAGACTCAGATGAGGGGGCGGGGCAATTCAAAAGTCTCTGCACTTGACATCAGAAGCGGAGCAGAATCAGAACAGCTCGTTTCTAGATTCACATTAATGTGGACATGCACTGAACAAGGGAATTTTTTTATTAATACTTCTTCTAAAGATAAATGGCTAAAATCGTTCTTCTGAGGTAAACTCTCATCTCATCTCTTTCTAACTCTTCCTCTTTGCTGCAGATGTTGGGTTTGAGATCCCGAACCGGTTTGTAGTAGGCTATGCTTTGGATTACAATGAATACTTCAGAGATCTCAATGTAAGTAACTTCTGTGCTGATTTTATTTATAGAAAAACATACACAATTGTGAGTGTCCACAATTTTTGGCCAAATAGTGTAGATGTAAGTGTAGTCATCAGGCATTTTTCCATCTGATAAATGAATATTTATGTGGAACATATACTCACAAAGAGTAAATGACTATATTTATGGAGATAAGATTACTGAACTCTGTTGCCGTGTAAATAAGTAGTGGGTAATGTAGGGAATATTGTATAGGGGGCTGCTCAAGTGATTCATGAAATCAGATGTTTGTAGATAAAGGAGCGATAATCTCTCTCTCTCTCTCTCTCTCTCTCTCTCTCTCTCTCTCTCTCTCTCTTGCAGCACATTTGTGTGATCAGTGAGAGTGGGAAGCTAAAGTATAAAGTCTGAAGTGGAGGCTTGTTGCCCTCAGGAACTTCGAGACTCTCCACAGATCTCACAAACAACGAGAACAAGAAAAGGCCAGACATTCCACCCTCCCTCCCTCAGAGATGAATCGGAGTGGTGTATTGTGATCCAGAACTAATCATCTGTACCTGACTTTGCTTGATCGCCATCAAATCCTCACAACAACATTCCAACATATTGTTACTGTCCTATTAAAAACATGTATCTCCGCTTTTGTGGATTTTTAGTTTACTACATCATTTGAACACAGCAGCTGTCCTTCACATTGTGTAAAGTAATACATTTCATGATGAATGGACACATTCTCCACAATTACTTGAAATTAAATCTTTTTACACTGACTTCCATTGAATGTTAAGAAGGTAAGAAGGTGTAAAGTTACTATTTTTGGAGATACCTGTTTTTAATTGGACAGCCACAATATGTACATATGTTATGCATACATTTCCCTGAAGCATAGTAAATCTACATATTAATGCCACACATTTCAGATTTGTGGTCACATAGTGTAACCTGTGCCTGTTAGACATGATGATTAAGAATGACTGCAGATTTAATCATTTACTACAGTGACATTTATAAGGTTTGATTTTGGTTAATATGCTGCCTCCCTCTGGAGCTCAAAGCTTGGCCTGTTTGCCTTAAACACAGGTGGAGCATACAGCAAACATCTGGACGGTTCCAGCACATCTTATAATTACAGCTGAAGAGAATTGGGCTGCGGATATAGCAGGTCTTCATTACTTTACTGGAAACATTAATCATCTGTTGGTCTTTTCTTTAGGGGATCCCGCCCAGAAGAATAACCACTTGTGAATGGACACAGCTATTCATGGTGTTTTCTGAGAATACAAATAATAAGAAACCAAAATTTGGGACATTTCCAAACTATAAACCTCATAAAACTAAATTCCAGGAAGTTCTAAACTGACTGAAAAGGGTAGAGACTTTTGAAAAAGGCTGCTACTGCTGGTTTTGCCATGCTAATATATAATGTAATTTGGGTCATGTTGCTAACAGTGCATCATACTGTGTCAAGATCCACATAAGGAAGATGCTAACATATTAAAAATCACCATAGTTTGATTTATTTATTAGTATAATCTGTGTATAACTATTTAGATGATGTTAATGCAGTGCTAATCAAAGCTATATAACATTTATTGCTAAGCTAGTTTAGCCTCGTAGCTAAATAAGCAAATTTCAGGCACTAATGTAGGCAATGAGTTTTCACTGTCTGTGATTTACTATCTTCTATTATTTATCAAATCATTGGATTTTAAGGTTTTTACAAAGTGCCTATGTAGGCTAGCATTGTTAGTAACACACTGGACAACTAATGCTAGTGATAAGCACAAATGTGCATGATGTAGTATAACTTCCCAAACAGCTGCCTTTATGGTCAGTTTTGGAGATTTAACACACTACTGTTTGTACATTGACTGATCTTAAGCTAATGGTGCTTTATTTGCCATCGGCTGTGTTAGCTGCCACAATGTCTTAATGCTTGCATGACTTTCCAAGTGGGAATTAAGTTCAGACTGCTTTTCTTATTTGGTCAGAAGCACAGGTTATGTACCTATTATTGGTGTCATAAACAGTGTAAAGTTATGTATAAGGTGTACTTTTTAAAGCATTTTTGTTTAACTTGTAATTAAAAATTCAATCATTCTCCACTCTTTTGTCATTGTATGGTAAGTGTTGTGTCATATTAAAAATAATTGCCATTTTATTAAAAAAAAACAAAAAAAACTAAAAATGAAGCATTAAAATGGTATTCATGATGGCTAACAACAAAATCCCCATCTTTAAATAGTCTAAACCCAAACACACACACACTTTTGGATGCAATATTTTCCCCAGGAACAAATTATCACAGTCTTCTGCAGCGCTTTTTCCTGGTGGAGCACATAACAAATGCAGCTTTCACACTGCTTCATTTTTACGTTATTTTTAAGTTGAATAAAATGTGAATGGTCATTTTTAAAACTACACAACAGTTACCATAAAATGACAAAAGTGCTTGAATGTTTGAATTTTGAATTACAATTGTATGTTACAAAAAAAACTTAAAAACTTTTAAAAAATCCTTGTATACCTAACACAAATACAATTTTGATCCTTTTCCATTTTGTAAACCTTCCCTATTTTTTAAACCTTTCCTTTCTGTTTCTTTATCAAACAGTCACTGAACTGGTGAATTGGTGGTAAATAAAAGTGAAGCAGGTCATAATAGCGCTGGAGAGGAGGAGCAGGAGTGTGAATTACAGAAGCCTATTACACATGGGTGACACAGGACTCCAGTGTTTGAGCAGAAAGGCAAGGTTTCAGGTTCCTCTGCTGGGAAAACAAAAGCATATGGGCAGTTAACGGTCACCTGTCCTCAGTTCCTAAGTCCCTACAGTTCAGAAGGAACTTTCAGAGTCTTATTCTCATGAAACTGTAACACTATAAAAGTATTCTTTAAAAAATAAAATAAATTTAAAAAGCATGTTATGTTTCAATGATTATTGTCCGTTTCCAAATTCATATCATACATGGAAATAAGCTGCAAAAACAGTCCATTTTGAACTTCTTGTGATGTCACTATGAAGTCAGAAGTTTAGCCCCACCCATGATGTTATAAGGAGTGTTTCAGCTTGGACAGCTTTCTGAATCAGGGCAGCAAATCAGAACAGAGCTCATTTACATATAGCAAAGACATTTTAAATACACCCTCCAGTGTAAATTCACTATTTATTCTTCTTAATGTGGGTAAGGTGGTGTTTACAAACCTGATAACTCGTGGTGGCTTGTGGAGGACTAGTTGCATATTCATAGAGTTCTAACTAAGCTCCATGTAAAGGTGTAGTTCATAATTGTAATAAGAAAAAAAGACACTTTTTTTTATAAAATTCAGAATATGTTTCCATGTGCAGCTCTGAGGTCAGTTTGCGCTGGAAACCACTCTAATGTGTTTATGAAGCCCTAGTGTCTGTAAATGTGTAAAAAAAACATTGTGTCTTGGGTCCGGTATGCCTAGGCTTTCTCTCTCTCTGCTCATGGCAGAGAAACACCATCTGGATGTTTTTAGACAACGGAGAGACTCCAAATGCTGAAAAGCACCAAACGAGATGAGGATGTTGCTCTATTCCTACTTCATAGGTGGTTAATGTTGACTTATTTTTGCTGTTTTGGATCACTTAAGGTGGAAATGTGTCCAAACTCGGGAGATGGCTAACTGCATTAGCGACAGTGCTACAAAACTA
Organism: Hoplias malabaricus; assembly: GCF_029633855.1. Taxonomy (NCBI): domain Eukaryota; kingdom Metazoa; phylum Chordata; class Actinopteri; order Characiformes; family Erythrinidae; genus Hoplias; species Hoplias malabaricus. The sequence continues at coordinate 24,398,621 of NC_089808.1, forward strand.
AACACCTTGAGTTACACATTAGTTTCTGTTGGAATTCAAACAATGAATAAGCACTTACAGGCAATTTACACCTCTGCCTTAAAAGACGCTTAGCTTCTGAATGTAAACAACCAGAGAGAACTGTGATTGCCCACAATCATAGACATTTCCTTTAAGGTGTTGGAGGACTTCAATGTTGGAAGTAATTATTCTACATCTATACCTTTGAAGAACACAGATAAGTTTTTAAGGTTTTAATCGATGGTAGGAGTGGGACATTTTCTTCCCAAATATTTTGCAATGGAGATAATTCTGAGATCTGATCATAGCCTAAAGACTTGAAAGACTTGGTTTAAATCTCAAACATTGTATCATGGAATTATTTTATAAAAACTGATTAAATTCCCCTTTAAGGACTTGCCCAGATGTGATTTTTCCCCCTTTATGGTGTGAGTGGACTGACTGTGGTCCAGACAACCCTAAGCCTGAGCTGGTGCTGTAATAATTCCGGGCTTGTGTCTGACCCTCACACAGCTGACGTTTTTGTCCAGTTTAAAGGCTGAATTCTCCGCCGAGCGTCTGGGAGAGGAGCTCTAGGCCTGAAAGACCCTCTGCACAGAGAGCTACAAATCCCTAGAACAGGTGGCCCCCCTTCTGCCAGCTGCCAATGAAAGGAACATTTGTCCGGACCCTCGGAAACTCAACACGTTTCCAGAGCGCAGCTCCGTTTTCTCTTCTTTCAGTCTGCGTCTGCTTTGCTCTTCACACAAAGATACCAGCTTTCTTCAGGCCTCTGCTTTTCTGGGAGGACTTTAGCCATGAGGTTGGAACATTGCTCGGATGGACGCACAACTGGACTTGAACGCCACTGCTGTACCTTTAAATATACATTACACAGTTTTTTTTTTACCTTTAGTGACAATAATGTACCTGTAAAGTACCTTTAATTCAGAGACTGTAGTTGATCCCAGAGGTGTTGGACAGAGTACTGTCTCTTCAGTTTTGAGCATTTCTTGTGTTTTCTGTGTTTGCAGTTGGTGTATTTACATCCTAATAACTATGAGGGTGACAACCAGAAGGGATCCGACCAGAGTGACTACACACACACACAACACACACATTCCTGAACTCCTGCCAATCACACACACACCGAGATTCGACCTCACACTGAACCGGGTTAGAACATGTGACTGCAGTAATCCAGCCAAAACAGCTGCTCAGAGAGGGAGAGAGAGCCAAAGAATAGAGGGAATGTATGTGTGTGTGTGAGAGAGAGAGAATGAGAGAGGGAGGAGTGGCTTCTGATCCAAAACTAATCACCCAGCATCAGTACCTGAACTCAGATATGTTCTCATATTTGAATACAATCAAATCCTCACAATATTTCATCATCTAGTGTAAAACCTTCCATGAAGAATAAAGGTAGAATTAAACCTAGTCCTGGACTACACAGCATTTTGAATTGTGATATTCCATTGAAAGGATGATATTGTCCAGGACTATACTTAATCTCTGACTTTGTGTAAGTTAAATCAATACTGCTTAAATAACATTATTTAAAACGTATTGTTTATAGTAATATTAATAGCATAAATGTATAGAACTTAAGTATAAATACCCAGTTTTATTATATCACCATTTATAAGAAAGTGACGATAGATAAATAAATAAAAGCTTGTAATGTATTAACTGCATTGAAAGACATTTCAAAGAAGAAAAACAGCGTCTGTTCGTAAGGACGCTGCTAATTGGCTGGAATTCAAACCGCAAGCGTAAGCTGGACGCTGATTGGAGGGCTCGGCGATAGAGGGCGATGTCTAGGATTCCAAAAGCCCCGCCCTCTCTCCTCCTCCGAGCACGTTTGTAGTGATGGGAAGTTCGACTCAGTTTATCTGAACCGATCCCTTCCCATTTTGAACTCGAAAGAACCGATTCAAAGATTCATGATCGTTTCGACTTGAAAAAGTGACTGATCTCTTGTGTTATATATTAATAATTATTAGCAACTTAAAATACAGATTATACAAAGTAATAAAACTGATGTATAGTCAATTATTAAAGATGAAAATGCATTTACTTTAAATTAATACTGATCAAATTGAATAAGAGTAGTTTTTAATTAAAAGCAGGATTAAAGGGATTTTGTCTGCACTGAGTTTGACTCTGAGTTTGAGGAACAGTTCAGAAGCAGAAGAACAGATAGAGGCCTCTGTATATTTTACAGAAGGTATTTGTGGAAGAACAGAGAAGGTCAATGGCACTGTGCTGGAACAAAAACACAGAGATGTTCATTGAAGCAGTTTAAAAAAGAAGTAGAATTTATCTAATATAATATCTCTCCTAAATGAAAGGGGCTGGCAGTGGAGCTTTTTCAGGGCCGGAGAGATATGAGCCCTCACTCTCCCCAAATAAAGCCTGAAGCCAAATGTGTCATGGTTAGCCAAATAATTTAAGCCCAAAGTCAAGCCTGTTTACTAGATAAAGTGTTGAGGGTCAATTCCGTCGGACAGTCCTCAACTTTGGGCTTAAGTTATCTAGCTAGTTTGATGGAATAACCCCAGGATTTCTCAATTTAACCAGACAGCTCAAACCTGAAGTCAAAAGCTGTCCGACAGGAAAAGAGCTATGGGACATTATTATTGGGCAATCCTCAGTTCTGGTCTTACGTTATCTAGATAATAAATTATTTATAAATCCTCGGTGTGGGGAGGGGGTACTCAACAAATTATAGAGGTGTACAACAAAGCAGGATTTTTCAATTTAGCGAAATAACTAAAACCCAGAATCAAACCTGATTAGTTGGAAAAGATTTATGGGACATTCCTGTTGGAGAGTCCTAAACTTTTGGCTTAAGTTATCCGGCTAAACGGGGAAATCTTGATTTGTCAAATACCTCACCGTCCACACCCCGAAGATGCATCATGTGCAACAACAATAAAAACAAAACTTCGATTCAGTTGGAATCGGTTCAACTGATATATTGAAAGGAACAGAGTCACAGGAACCGATTCCTTCTGGATTCGTACGTCTCCAACACAATTCCAACATTGTTCGGCGTCCGAGCGTGCGATTCGACTCTCTAAAACTTTCAGATCGTGTTTTTAAGTTGATAAAAACCGTTGAAAGGGAGATGCGGCGGGACCGCGAGTTGAAGTGTGGAGTTATCTGTCAGTTGTCGTGGAGTTGAGGAGGTTTTTTTAGTTTTAAATGGGATTTCAGGACGTCCCCGTGTCCAACAGGTAAAACCGCAACTCACAACACAATACAGTACAATGGCGAGGGGCTAAGCTAACGGCCAGACTGTGGTTTATTTGTATTAATTTATATAATAAAGAGTGGTTTAAACTATCCTTTAGAACATCGTATGTTTTATTTTATATACTCGAATTGCTTTGATAAGTGTTGAAGTTCCTCAAAGCCTTAGTGGGCGTCTTATTCTACAGCTTCATGTTCGAATTTTCCGTTCCTCCTTAAGTGGAGGACCATAGTTGCGCCGTTTAAGGTGGAATGGAAAATTCCAACTTGAAAAGCAAATTAAAGTTTTCCTAAGTTTGGAAAACGAACAGCTTTAAACTTAAATGAGTCAAAACTGTGACCTGAACGTGTCAGAGGCTTCAAAAGTGAGAAGTTAAATAGCCAAACAAAAATACCACCTTAAGACTTTTCCCAAGTTAAATATTACCTATTTTTCTTCAAGTGGGGTCTTGTTTGTCTCAGGTTGGAGCTGGCTTAAAGAGCCAATATGTCGAAAAATGGGACACTTTAGTTTTATCTATCTGTGTGGTCACAAAAACGCATGAACATAATCAGTCACATGTGAAAGTTTGAATATATCTGCTTTGTTGGTTTTGTGTTGTATTTAAATGTGTTATCATATTTGCACAAGTCAAGTCTCATGTTTTCTCACCTGTAAACAGGCTCTACAGCTCATGTGAAGTGGTAAGGAGTGTTTCAGCCTGGGCAGCCAATTAAAACAGCGCTCATTTACATACATTTGTTCATTGTTTATGACTAAAGCTCTCTATTTAATTACAAACAGTACAGAGTGTTGTTGTCTGTTTCTGGTGCCAAATAGAAAATAAAAGGCATAAAGGCAGATGTAGCATGGGTTTGAGATAAACACAGAGATCCGATATGCACATTTCTATTCATGCGGTAGAGTTGTATTGATATTCATGCGGGCTTCTTTACGGCACTTGTTGGAGTTGTTGGGGTAGCAACCCCCCAAAAAAACAGCAGGGAGTCGCACTTTAAGCCATGTGGCACTTTGGGAACCACTCAGGGGTTTTGCTGCTCTAAGCTGTTTTTGTTGGTGGTCCCTGATGGTGGGAACCATGTGGGACATATTTGTTCATAAAAAATGGCAAAAAAGTTTCAAAATATTTAATTGTTGTTTACAAATCCATACAAAATAAGAGACCACCCTAAAGTCAATTAATTCCCAGTAAAAGGCGGTCTTTCACAGACCATGGAACGACCAAAAAACAAAAACCAGCCACGGAGACCAGGTGATAAACAGCACTTACAGATTAATATAGTTTGAGAGAGAGAGAGAGAGACGAGAAAATTAAATCTCACCCATATTCACATCAAATTTGAACACCTCCACAGCTGTTTGTGTCCATCCTTCCTGTGTGAGAACAGGTCAACATTGTGGATCTGCAAAGACGTGGCGCGCAGATAAAAGGAAATAGAAAAAAAAGAGTTATATCCACAGGTTAAACAAAGGAGCTGCTGAATGTGGTTAGGATTAACATTGATTGTGAGATGTAGAAAGGTATTCAAATATTCCAGTAGACATCATTAATACATCATTATAAATATATTTTGCATTATTTATTTGTGTTTGTATTTGGTAAGGAGTGGCCTAATGCTGAATATTGAATGCCTTACTGTAGTTAACTGGTAGCTACGTTCAGCTAACTCTCTTTGGTTGAATTTTGAACAACACACTGAAGTGGGTGTAGTGCTGTAGAAGGAGGTGGGGTTCTGCTGTGTTGTTATTTTGTTTCCATATTGATGGAGAAACACCCATGCGGTGAGGAAATGTGCAAGTGGACCCTTCATTACGAGAGTGTCATCACTGGCTCATTAATTTGCATAATTTAACCGACCCCAACAGACAGGTTTTTATGGAATTATGGAAATGTATTTTCACATTTTAGAGGAACACTATGTAGCATTATATTATCATTCATTGTGATGATCCACTGAGTTGTAAGAGGGAGAATAGAGCCTCTGGTGTTGTTTCTCTGTGCCAGTCACTGTGGAAACTGCACTGTGTAGCTTTGGAGGAGGGTAGAAAAACACCTTCCCATTTGATTTCAGGACAGTGATGGGGCAAATCTTACTTAGTGTTCCTTTAATCGAGACAGGCTTATTTTATTATTAATGACACAATTCAGCTTGTGACGAATTAAAAAGGTCTTAAGTTGGAGTTTGACTTAGAAATACGGCAGTGAAGGGTGTACGCTGGTGTATTAAACAGTTGTTTGTGAGGGTGTAAACGTGATTTTTAGCACACAGAATTTAATACTTAACCTCTCTTTTTCTCCAGCACTCTTCATCCAAGGGAGCGCAGAAAGGAGGCAGGGTGGGCGTTTCCGTTATAACCTGATGGTTTTTGGATTATTCGGACGTTCACCTAGATGTTGACTGTGGCGGGAGATTGGTGGTTTAGGTGAAGCGAAGTGATGGCGACGAGTTGGAGGAACCCAGGCGACGAGGATGAGGAGAATTATCACAGTAAAATCCCGCTGTGCGAGGTGAGCCAAAATTTCGTCTCCATTCAGCTCTGTTCCCAAACTAACCCAGGAGCAGCTGAGGAGAGATGGCTGGGGGGCGGTATTTGACTATACAGTGTGTGTGGTTGTTACTTTCTCAATTCATTTTCTGGTTCATCTGTGTTCACATGTTGTGTAACAAATGGATATACCTTGTTTTCTTTGGGTAGCTACACACAAGCTGCGTGTTTCTATTGTAGTTAAAGCCCCTATAAGCTCCTCTCTGAAATAAAGAAATACAGACGTAGACGTTCTGTCCTAGATAAACATCCCCTAAGGCCTCAAAATTGGTTTTGATGTAACTCTCCACATTCATACGCCTTCATTCAGCATGCACAGATCTTTGCACCTGCAAACTGTCCCTGCCTCCAACCCCTGTCATACCTGCAGCTGGAAAGCCCAGTCCAATATTGATGGGATTGGTTCCTTAGGTGTGTGAGATGTGAAACCCTGTCTGAATCCATGCTTCTGAGACTGTTTGCAAAGATGCCATTTTAAAGTAAAAAAAAAAAAAAAAAGCAAAAAGTAAGCCCAGCAATATGACATCAGCACTTATGTATTTAAGGGACACTAGGTTGGATCTTTGCTCCTTTTATTTCACTTTTACAGAACTGTCTTTAAATTCCTTTAAATGTTTTCCTATCTTCCTCCAACAGTTACGTAGTGCCATTTCTGCAGTGCTGAACCTAGAGTAGCAATGACAGAAGCTCTATTCTCCCTGTTACAGCTCAGTGCAGCATTGCAATGATTTTGAAGCTGTAATTTTATGGTAAAAATACTACCTAGCGTTGCTTTAATGTATAACGTTACTTAATAATGCATTCTTCATTTTAAAATATATTTCTACACAGAGCTCTCATTAGAAACAGAGCCTAAGCGCCACCCACTGGAAAGTGGATTAGTCTTAATCAAGCCGTCTTTGACCGCTGAATTAGTCTTTAGCTACGTTTGGAGAAGCATCAGGCATTTCTAATTATGTCCAGTCTATGTTCTGTGCATTTTTCTGTTGCACTCAGACAAATCGATTCTGTCTGCCAAAGAATCCCAGTCTACCCAGTGAGAACAAACTTAAAGTGGTTTTATTATTATAGGTGTAGTGTTTAAATCTCTCTGTACAAAATGGGATGATCCTTCAAGACCCTGATACGTCATCAGAACACAAATAAAACAGAGCAACGCTTCATTCCCAGGCGACTAGCACCGCTCTGTAGCAGCTCTGTACCAGCTCTGTACCAGTCTGCAGTGATATCAGAGGAGCTGCTGGACTTTAGTTACATTTAGGGCCTCATTCTCTTTCAGAAGAGTTCCACAATCAGAGATTACCCCCCTCTCCTCACTCTTCTGTGATATGGAGCTCAGTTCAGATTCTCATTCTGTAGATTTCTCTTCAAACCTTCAGTTCCACATTAAATTACACATTATTTTACAGTAATTGCTTCACCATTTAAGGTGGAACTGTACATTTACAGCTTGTGCTGTTTTCTGCTTGTTCTGAAGTAAAGACCATAATCCACTGAAACTACTTTAAACTCAGATAATACACTGGGGCTCATAGAGTTTAAAGGAGGAAATACTGACATCTGTGGGTTTCTTTGGTTGTGCAGTGCCTCACTGCTGATTCACAAGGCATCATAACCCTCCACTTGGAGCATGACTCTGGAAAAACTGGTTTGAAGGGCCATGTCGCCCTCACACTTCACCCCACCCCTTTCTCCCAACAAGAACTGAGCCCCCCACCTCTGGGGGAGATAGAGGGGTAAGTAGTAGGGGCAAGGGGAGAAAGTGCTCACATAAATACGGTTAAAATACTTTGTCCTAGTGAACCATACTGGTTTAGAGTTGACGTTCATGTTGATGTTGGCAGGTCACTTCATGTCCTTCTATGTTTTTAGGGAAAGTTAGAGAACGGTGTCTCGTCTCTCTCTGAGAACAGTGTGTAATTTCACAGCCTGGTGTTTGTGGATTTGTTGTCCTTTGTTGAGGGAAGCCGAAGAGAAATCAGATTTCTCGTCCTAGGCAGAAAGAAATGAAATTCTTTGGACGCTCTTGAAGGAAATTCCCTGGCGCGATTGAGAGCTCAGACTTTTGGCTCGGAGCTCAGGGCCTGTAATCTCAGCCACAACAACGTTTGTATGGAGAGAGAAATAATACGCTCAGCCTCACTCCATTTTATTCACAGAGGGCAGCTCAGCATACTCAGTTACTGACTAGGAATTTGAAGTGGGTTCCACAGGCTTTCATTTAAATTTCTGGGTTATAAAATGTGGGGAAAAAAATGAAGTGATGTTCTACATCTACGTGGAATAAAAATAGTGGGTAATAGTGGTAAATGGAACCAGAAGTCTTGGTTACACGTCATGATAACCACAGTTTCACATAGTTTGATGGTTGGAAGGAGAGGGAGAGAACGAGGCCTGCTCTCTCACGACTCCTGAGGCACCCCCATGGATGAACCAACGATCCCCCGATGATGGCGCCAACACCTAGACCTCTGGGACACTCGAGTCCCCCGCATAGTTATTTCTGATCCTGTGTGAAGCACTGCAGCTGCAGGAGAGTGACCGATAATAATCAGCAGTGGTCAGACTGCTCTGCTCCCTCTCGTTTCTACAGGATGGACCTGAGTGAAATCCGCTGACTGGATTGGGCTGAAATCTGTTGACTTGCTGTTGTGTGTGTGTTGAGGACAATTTTGTCTTGAACTTTGATCTTGATGACTTTCAACACTTGGTGATAAAGGTCTGCTTTCCTGAGTTTGGCAAAAATATGGAACACACACACACACACACACACACCAGCTCCACTGACCTGCCCTTAAATGCCCAGGACCCCCACAGAGCAGATGTGTTGTGGTGGTGGGTCATTCTCTGCGCAGTGACACTGACGTGGTGGTGGTGGTGTTAGTGTGTGTTGTGCTGGTGAGAGTGGATCAGACACAGCAGTGCTGCTGGAGTTTTTGAACCCTGTGTCCACTCACTGTCCACTCTGTGAGACACTCCTCCCTCGTTGGTCCACCTTGTAGATGTAAAGTCAGAGACAGTAGCTCATCTGTCGTTGTTTCTACGGTCACTAATGGAGTGATATCTTTTTCTGAAATATGTGTACGTTGATTTGGAGTGGACTATGGAAACTCGCTGAGGTTTGTGCTTGTAAAAAGCTGACTGTGAGTAAATTGGTGTTTTTCCTCTGATCAGACGTTTATAAGTCCCGTGTTTCTGTGAATGAGTGACTGAAAGCAGACCTTTGTGCGAACCCCCTGCTTGCGTCTGTGACAGGTTAAAGGTCATCTATTTATAGAACCTGCAGATTTCTCCACATGTTGCTCCCTCACCTTTAATGTAATATGCAGCAATTTTTTTTTCTTCCTCTTGCTGATACGCAGAGGGTGAACCTTGAGGTCTATCTCCATCATTCCAGGTTTCAAAGAAAGATACCTGTTTCTGATGCTCTCTCATTTAAACCAGCTGAAGATGTAATGACCCCACAGAAAGGAGGTTGAAATCTCAGCGATCTGAAGCAACTCGTCTTTGGCTGGATGCTCGTCTCCTGTTTGTTTACTTCTTTTATTGCGTAAAATGGTCCGTGACACTGGCCCAACTGCAGCAGACACAATTGCACTGTGCTTGGGGTCTGCTTCTCGAATGCTTTCCATTCCAGAGAGAGGAAGGGAGGCCTTTTCGACCAATCATCACGTCGTAATGTGATGGATGTGGGGCTGACAGTGTCAATTATATTTGCATTGAGGAATGGACGGCTCATTATGAAGCTAACAGGGCAATTAAGAAGTGCCTGTCTGAATTTACATACAATATGGAACAAAAATGAAGTACCTCTGTAAAATGATGTGAACTAGGAAAGCTTAAAAATATTTAGAAATTTAATGTGAGTGAGTAATATGTAAGAGATTTATTTATTTATTTATTTATTTATCTCCCCCTAAAGTAATTAATTTTTACAGCAGTCAGTGGGGTGGTTTCCTACCTTCCTCCAAAACTTACATAGTGTAGTTTCTGCAGTGCTGAGCCCAGAGTAGCAATCACAGAAGCTCTATTCTCCCTGTTACAGCTCCGTGGAGCATCACAGTGATTTTGAAGCTGTAATTTAAGGTATAAATACTATATATAGTTCCTTTAATGTGTTCAGTGTTGTGTCTTAGCAGCTTAGTAAGTCTGTTTAAAAAGTCTAAGCTGCACAAACCGATGATAAAAACCGGTTTTACGTTTTTAAATGTTATTAATGCTTTGGTTTAGAAGAAAAGAGTTACTAAATAAAAAGGATTTAAAATGTAAATTTGTTGTTTTTTTCCCATGACGTTTATGTAGTGCTTTTCAAGACCTAAAACGCTTGAGTTAATAACATTGAACATAAGACAAACCAAACAAATGACAGAAGTACATGAATATGTAAAGAAAATGGAAATAAAATGAGTTATTATAGACTCAGGACAGAGAAACGGGTGTGTTTTAAGTTTGGGTTTGAGCAAATGCAGGGAGGCTGGTGGGTGGAGGTGCGATGGCTGTTGAGATTAGCAGAGGAAAAGGTGAAGAGTCAGTATAACACTCTGAAATACACACACTGTGGTACAAGCTCTGTGCATGCCAGGCTGTTCCTCTCTGAGCGAGAGAACAGTAAGAGAATTTAAAACACGCTGCGCCATGCATTCAGGTGAAGTTTAAAATGCCGGCGTTAATCCTGACACGCGGGTAGGCGTTTTGTTAAGTTGCCCTGCTGTCAAACTTAATTCTGGTTTGTTTGCTCATTTAACTTTGGGACGTTGCTGCTGATGCCACTGTCTCTCTTCTGGAAACGAGAGTAGGGGTGTGACGAGTGCAGGGTCTTCCCCCTTGTCTGGTTTCACTTTGGAAGAATGTCTTAATAGAGCATGTTTGAAATTCACAGTTGAGAACGCTGTCAGCTGGGGAACTGCCTTTTGTTTTTGGGAAATGTTAGCAGCCTGTGGTGAGTAAACCTGAATTTAATACAACAAACTGAGGCATAACATCCTTCTTTCTTTCCCTGTCGCCACCCCTTACCTGTAGTCTGTAGACCTTCGTAGATGCTGCCTACTGAGACGTCAAGTCAAAGATATTGTCTGGAAATTCCAGTTCAGTCTGGTATTGAGTGACTCTGGTTGAAATTAATCCTTGGTTTAGTTTTTTTTTTTTCGGATCGCTCCTGTGCTAGCCCTTGTGTGCACACAGGGCTCATGGGTTTTGTGCAGGCTTATCATACAAACACACATTCATTCTGGATACACTACAGGGCCTGCCTCGTTGACAACTGGATCATATCAGAATGGGAATTATGGGAATCTTAGACCTTTTAAAGGAACACTACATAATGTCTTTACCTTAAATTTGCAGTGTCAGTGTCACTGACCTGTAATAGCGAGAACAGGGCTTCGGTTGTTGCTACTCCAGACACAGCACAACAGAAACTGCACTATGTACTTTATGGTGAAGGGTAGGAAATGTGTGTTCCCCCTGTGTCTTTGTAGGTTTCCTCTGGGTGTTCTGGTTTCCTCCCACAATCCAAATGCTGTTAGGTGGGGTTACTGTGTGATAGTCCACAGGTGTGTGCTGTATTTTATTTTGACATGAAATCTGTGCTGTACCATCCTGAGCTGTATATTATTTCAAAATATAAACCATGAAATCCTGACTTGAAAATCATACCAGACAGTTAAGAAGAAGCCCTTCTTTTAGACCCCTGCTGCCTTCTTACTTGCCTTGAAGGACTTCCCACCACATGTTTTGTGCAGATGTTTTTGTCCTCTGTGAAAATTGTTACGCCTCCAGGATTCCTGAATCTCAGGTCCTGGTCCTCATTACGAGCCGTCTCCGTTCCCAGTTCTCTGAGCTTCGTTACCAGTCGTCATGAGATTAACTCCTTGTCTGGAAGAAAATATGCCTCTTCAGTTCAATAGAGGAGACCACTTGGACTCCAGACGCCACACGCAGCAGCCTAGAGGACTGACTGGATTTAACAGAAAAGGCCCCTATTTTGGACAATGCAGTGTGTACAACAGTTGCACTATGTAGATTAAGGCTATTTCTGCCATCGGGCACAATTTTAAGAGCTACCAGTGAGGACAGCTCATTTACATATCAGTTTAAAAGGGGGCAAATTATGAAGCAAATCCCTGGTTCAGTGCATGTTCACATTTTTGTGTTTATTTGGAGCCCACCAACCCACACACTGTGAAACCCCAGTTAGTTTTCTGTCTGCTCTAAGTCAGAAACGCTGGATAAAACGAGCCGTTCTGATCCTGCTCTGCTTCTGACATCAAGTGCAGAGACTTTAGAATCGCCCTGCCCTCTCACCCGAGTCTGTCCAATCACAGCGATGGACACTCGTTTATGTGAGAGTGCAAAGACGAGGTTAAATGCAGCAAAACGAGTGCGGAGAAGAAAGAGAACAGTGAGAGTTTGCGATTCCTCCACAGTGTGCTGTCGGTTATATCATCCAAGCTCCTGCTTCCTTCACAGGGTGGTCTGCTTTTTTGTGGGCACCACTTATGCAACTCAGAGCGTGTGTGATGAGACTGTTATGCAAGATTTCAGCAACTTAGGGAGCACTCAATCTTCTTAGCCCTCAATCCAAATTCTGTCCTCTAGAGGACAAGGAGGAGCTCATCTTCCCTTGGCTGAGTGTCATGGAAGCCATTCAGAGGATTGGTGAAAAACCCCATCGCCAGGGCTCTTGAAATTAATTATTTATAGTTTAGCTGCTTATTCTGAATGACTGAGTAGCACCGGAGGATATTATTCTTATCCCAGTTTATTTGCATCAGTGTTACATACATAATAATGGTTTTAGCTGTGCTTTACTGAGCACACAGGACCACTTTGTAGTCCAGATCAGATCTCAAAGATTGGTATAATCAGACATTAGTTTCCTGATCCGTATCTGCTTTATTGAGTTTGATAAAGTCCTATCCTCTTTCTTCTAGGCGGCCACCGATGTGAATAGTCCCTCCAGCGCTGGTGTTTCTAAAATGTATCAGGCTTTGTATATGTTGTTGTGATCTGACTCTGCTGGCCCGAGTGGAACACTGTGGTTTTTTTTTCTTTTTTTTTTTTTTTTTGACTGTGAATATTAAGTTACTTCAGCACTTTAGAGTGGTATTGGGAATAAATTACTTGTTGTGAACCATTTGTATCGGATCGGCAGATACTCAACTCGGATTGGGATAAAAAAATTGATCAGGACATTACTAAGTTACTCACTGTAGTCCATCTGTTGCTAGGCATACTTTGTTAGCTGTCTTTCCTGTGAGTGTCCTGGGCACTGAAGGGACAGGTCGCAAGAGGTCAAAAAAGTATGCAGAGCCACAGCAATACAGTGGAAAACTAAACGGCCAAAGCTGCCTGTTTTGATCAGTTGTGTTTGTGAACTGCGTAAGTAATTCACCTTTTCACTCTACAGCCGTTTAGCTCCGCCCCTTCTCACTGACTTTACAAGGAGTGCTCGAGCCCTGACTGCTTTCTGAACGAAGCTCGGTTCTGATGCTCTGTTGGGCACCAATCAGTAAGGGATGTTGAATCTTAGCAGATACGTGTTGTGTGCCGACTGAATTGTCTCGTGCTTATGTGGAATGTGGCATTGGATGCTGACCAGCTGGAAACAGCTTGTGACATGCAGCTTTACCCATGTAGAGTGTCTGAACATTTGCTCAAGGTTTCTTGGGAAGTTTTACCTCTTAAACCACAGGCTTAATGGTCTGTGTCCTCCTTTTATTCATTGGGTTTTTCAAATGCAAGAAACAGAGGAAGCGAGCCCAAGGAAGCAAACACTAAATAATAATTGTGGCGGCACACACAGATGCTATATTGTGTGTATGTTGTATGTTGGTGGTTTAAAACCAGCTGTATATGCTGTAAACAGAAACCAACCCTGTGTTCACCATGCAGACCGACTGGTCTTGTTATTGTCTTGCCTCATTTGTGGTTTAATAGGAAGCAAATGATGTAATGAGTTGTGTTTTTAGACATCAGGAATCTGAAGCATGTCTGGACCAGAATTCCCTGGAGCTCATACCTGGACCTCAGACTATACAAAAATGTTTGGGTATTGTGTATGTTTTTGACACAGACATTTCATTAAACCCACCTGAGTTTAAACAGAATGCAGTGGTCAGCCATGGATCGTGTGTGTGTGTTTGTGCTGTATTTGGGAGGTGTGGAGGTTTCTATCTGCTTTGCATGAGGTCTGTGTTGTTGTTTGTTGTGTAAACAGTGTGTCATGGAAGAGGAAATAAATCTCTAACACACACACACTCAGACACACCTAAGCAAACACACCGGGCTGAAGTTCCCGCGGGTGCTGACTCCTGGCCTTGCACACCCTTATCTTTTAGAGGGGTTGATTTTTTTTCGGGTCGTAAACGTGCATGTCTTTAAGTAAAAACCACCTCTTAAGGAAAATGATCTAGAGGCAATGATCTAAAGTGCAGAGACTTTAGAATGGCCCTGCCCCCTCGTCTGCATCTGTCCAATCACAGCGCTGAACCTGCATTTATGTGAGAGCGGAAAGACAAGGTTAAACGCAGCAAAACAGACACAAGGAGAGTGGAGAAATGAGAGCACTGAGTAAAAACGGAGAAAACGACAATAGAGAAAAAAGAGAACCTTTTCTCTCTGGAGTCATGTCCTAAATACTGTACACGCCTGTTGAATGAAGCCAAAAAAACTCAGCAGTTAAAGTAAACCCAGAAGCTTTCGTCTTTACCGGCTGGAAACTCGCTGGATCAGCTGTTTCCATTTCTCCTCCCTTCCTCATTTAATCCTTTCCCTTTTTGAATGAGCTGTAAAAACCCAGGTAAACGTGCCTGAGTGTCTTTGAGGGTCTTTAAAAGGCCTCACTGAGTTTAAGAGGCATGGTGAGGTTATGTTTTGGCCTGGTAACTTTGGGAGGTGTAAGGAAACCCATGACCTAGAGCTGCACAGTTGAGTTAAACAGTTAAAGTCAGAGAGAATTTGCGCTACAGCACGTAACAGCAGATACAGCCCAGGGCGAATTTCTTCCCCACGTTTCCTGCCAATGGTGACCTCATCAATTAGTCATGAAAGGCTTTTTAAACCAGCCTTTCTTCCACTTTTACGGCAGATGTTTGTCCTCAGTCGCACCTTTAGCTCAGAGTGTTTGTTTGTGTTGGAGCTTAAAGACCAGGCAGCGGTTTCACTAGTGCTTTTTTTTTTTTTTTTTGCACCTGCTCTATTTTACACCGAAACATCCATAAGCAACAGCCTAGTATTTTTAGAAAGAAATGGCACACAACCTTTTAATGTTTAATGTTGAAAATGTGGAGAACATGATTAATTTTATTCCTGACATCACTGTTAAGTCCTGATTTTATGCTGTGTTTGTTAAAGGGAGAATATGAAGGATCCCTTGTTCAATGCATGTGTGTACCTGGAGCCCACCAACCCACACACTGAAACAAGACCCGACCAGTCAGTTTCCTGTGTGCTCTAAGTCAGAAAACGAGGGATAAAATGAGCCGTTCTGATTCTTCTCCACTTCTGACGTCAAGTGCAGAGACTTTAGAATGGGTCCGTCTGATTCTGTCCAATCACAGCACTAGACCTATGTATATGTGAGAGCGCAACACAAATACGAGCTTAAACGCAGTAAGACAGACACAACTAGCGCGGAGGAATAAGAGCACTGAGTAAAAACGGAGATGAAAGAGAGCAGAGCGAAAACGGCTAAAAACCAGAGCTTCTGCTCCCCCCTCCTCAATGCTGTGTGTTCAGGGTCGGGGGTGAACAGCGAGCAGCTCATTATCATTTAAAGGAACAGGCGCTGAAAGCAGGCGTTCTAAACAGGGCTGTTTAGACAGGGGGAGCATGCTGCTGTGGGATTTTAAACTAAAGCAGGTCACAGACGTTTCATTAAGAAACAGAACTGTGTTCGAATGCGGAGAAGAGGGTGATATGTCCCATTTTAGAAAAGGCTACACCCATTCTTTCAGTAGTATAACTCCACACATCCATCATCATCAAACAAGTTGGCAACTAATCACTGCTTATTCACTAAGGGGGAGCATTTTAAGTCCATGCTGCTGGTTGACTGAAGTAATTGTGGCAGCCCTCACACCAGCAGATGAAATAACAGAAGATAGATGAAGGAGGAGGAGGAGGTGTTTAATGTGGTGGTGAACACTTCTTTAGGGAGGGGCTCTCACATGTGTGCTGTGGTGGAGATTTGGCTGCAAGGGGAAGGGTGTGAATTGTGCGGAGGTGTGATGTTATAAATACTCTGTAAATACAGCGGCGAGGCTCTGTGACCACTCCTGAGTCACCCTGGAAATGTGATGTCAGAAATGCAGTGGGTGGGTGGAGATTTTTAGTAAGAGAATAAAACCATATGGGTTACATTTTTAGAAATGGACATGGAGTTTCCTCTCACCAAGGATTCCCTCCTTTTGAGTTTCAGAGCTGCAGCATTTGACTTCCTTAACGTCCTGTGTCTGTTATAGGGAAAGATCATCGGTGCACTTGAAACAAATATTGTAAGGCTTGTATGTGGCATTGGTTTTCTTCCATGCTTTCCATTACCAAGGGTCTGGGTGTGTGTTGTTTTTTTTTTTTTAACTACTGAAGGTTTTTAGTGTCATGGCGAGTGTGGCACCTGTGATTTGCAAATTTGTTAGATCAGAAATTAAGTGGACGATATATTGCCCCAGAAATAATTGCGATAAACCATGTTATTGTCATTTTAAGACTGATAATACTACCATAACAATGCAATGCACTTAAACCCCTTTTTAAAGAGCAGTTAACTTTTATTTACTAAGGATATTCATACAGTTTAAATATAAATAAGTTGAAATGTCCCAGATATTATAAAAACACACACACACACACACATATATATATAACAGTGTATTAAAAAAAAAAAGAAAACGTATAGCTCCCCTGGCTAAAATATTGGTATATTACATATTACATATGTTACGTTATTTTTGTATAAAAAACACGCAAGTATGCACAGTGGGCAATATTGATATCAGCAAAAATGATTGATCATAAATCCAAACATTGTTGATAAATCAATAGTGTAATTACTGTGACAGGTCTCCTGGTCTTCTCTCTCAGTTTGTAGGAGGTTAGGGAATAATAGGAGTGCACATTTGCTCAGGACTGGATCTCTTCGGAGGAATCCTGGCTGACTTTTAAAGTAAAGCTCAAACTGTTATATACACTCTGGTTCCAGATACCAATGGATGTTATCATTTCATCACCGTTTCCTTATTAATCACCCTCTCTTGTTTTTCTCCTCTGTGCTTGTAGGATGTTTCGAATCAGACCCAGAACTCCGCCGGTTTGTTCCAGCTGGAGGATGAGCCGTTCTCGTGGCCTGGGCCCAAAACCTTACGACTTCGCCGGACCCCCATGGGCTTCGGCTTCACCCTGCGCCACTTTATTGTTTACCCACCGGAGTCGGCCGTCCACTCTAATTTCAAGGTGCGTAGTTGGGCCAAAATCTCCAGCCAGCATAGGTGAATTAGTGTAGACAGCACTGAGTGACTCGGGCACATAGACATTATTAGACCATAGAAGTAGATTTGTTTCAGTCCATTTGCAAATGAAACTGCAAAAGCAGGTACTGGATCATGACTATAAATAATCCCGAGCCCAAGGAGAGGTTTGGGTTAAACGCAGTAAATAACTTGATCCAAACGTCATGGCCTGTCCAGCAGAGTTCACGGTACATCTTCCACAGCTCTGGAACTGCTTTCTCGAGTGCTGTTCCAGAACAAATTATTCAGAATTGCTGTCATTCTCTCAGCAGTGTTTTCATTTATATTGTGTACAAATAAATTTTAAGTGTTATTGTAATTCAAAATTTGATCACCAGAGCTCGCAGGTCACGACTAAAGTGCCTTTGAGCAAGGCACCTAACCCCCAGTTGCTCCCCGGGCGCCGTGGCTAGGGCTGCCCACCGCTCTGGGCACTGCTCACTGCCCCCTAGTGTTCACTAGTGTGTGTAAATGTGTGTTTCACTGCATGGATTGGGTTAAATGCAGAGAACAATTTCCTCTGTGTTCAAGCATAGTGAACAATAAAGTGATTCTAAAATTCAGACATTCTCCCATGCTTTTATCATTTTATTCAACAAAAAATACCTTAAAAACGAAGCAGTTTGGAGCAACACTGTGGAGCGACTGGCCATGTCGGGGTTGTGGGTTTGAACCCAACCCCTGTGTCTGCGTGGGTTTCCTTTGGGTGCTCCGGTTTCCTCCCGCGCTCCAGTGAAGATAACATATTGAAATAATAAAAATAAAGAAACGACTGGTCTGATTAGCCAGGCGGGGAATTGAACCAAGATTTGTGACCCACTACTTTACACCGACCACTGAAACATTCCAGCATCTGGTCTAACGCCTTCACAGAAGTGCGAATGATCTTCCCATTTATGCCTTCATTTTGAGGAAATGTTGGGTGCTGAAGTGTCCACAAAACTTGGACACGGTGTACGTCATACTTTGCTCATGAGTCTGAGTGTCTGAGCCTGAGTTTCAGTTTCCGTCATAGTTTCTTAAAGTGATGAGTCCTCTCTGCTGATAAGATGGAGTTACTTCATGGGAAAATGAGCGTGTGATGTTTCTTGGTGTATTTATTTCCAAGAGACGTCTAGGGGCTGTAATGCTGTATGACTAACATTGTATGACAAGGCAGTTTTAACTTTTACGGCTCACTTTAAAGACTTTACTACCTTCTGTCTTCCAAAGGGTGTGCTTTTTTTGGGTTTGGGGTGGGGGGGGTCCCACATAATGTTGTCCTGACTCTGTTTTCTTCTCTAATTCCAGGACGAGGACAATGATCACAGAGGTGAGCATTTAAACTCTTTACATAAATGAATATTCAAGGGTCTCATACAGTTTCAGTAAAATAAATGTAATTGCCCATGACGCTGTTGCTTCTTTACTGCTCAGAATTAAATAAATGCATGTTTGAAATGATTTCATCATCGTAAACCTCAGTCTGCACAACTTTTTCAAGAGAAGGAAAAGACATTCCTAACTTTTAATGGAAGTTAATGTATAAATATTGCATTCCTAGCAATTTTGTAGCGTATCTAATCCATATCTGCGTCTGAAGCGCAAATCAAAATAGAAACATGAGATATCCTCAAGCATTTTTGAATAGAAGACCCTTCCTTCCTTCTTCAGTTCTTGGTCTGTCTGTATACCAGACTCTGACTTTAAGCTGGAGAAGATACAGGATGATAATATTATTGAAGAAAAATGGCAGACATGGCTTCCCTGATTTATTTTTATCTCTGCCGCTATCTCCAAGCCTGCTGGGTGCATTGTGCCATTACACAGCGAGATGCATCAAAGCAAGATAACATCAGACAGCAATGGGGCTCTTTGAGCATTTGTTCATCATGTTCTATTCCTCTATTACTGTCATGGCTCCAGTTTGTCTTTGACCTCGTACACTACAGTTCTGGTGTTTAGAGTCACTTGCCATATTAATAACTACTGTTGTTTTATTCGTTAAGATCTGGTGTAACGTAGATTCAAATGCAAGAGTAGATACAAAGATGCAGAAGACATTTCATGGGAAATGTTTTCAAACCTATTTTATGAGTTAATATCAGATTTGCTTTGTTACTGTGCCTTTGAGACTGACACCTTCTGATTGGCCTGCTCTTATTGTGCGGAAACAGTCCTCATAAGTTCAGTGTAAATGGGTGGAGCTGATCTCCTGTAAAGTGAATCTGGTCTATTTATTGTGTAAACCTGATATTTGTGAAATGATATCTGTGATGCCTCTCCCTAATCAAGAAGAGAACAGCCTGGTTTTGTAGCAGTCAAAATATCTGCCTGTTGAGTTGTTTTTCTCGTCTTCAAGCTCGAGTCAAATCAGAGCCATGCTTCCCACAGCTAGGGACAGACTCTTTATTCAGCTTCGTCTCTGCTGCTTCTCGTGACACGGCTCTGTCTGAGGCTGCAAGACATTGCTGCCAGATTGTTCTCTCTCCCTCTCCTGGGTGAACTTTTGACCCGATGTTGCATGCAAGATAAACTGCCTCTTGCTCTTTTAAGCAAAGGCTTAAGGCTGATTTATATTTCTGCGTTGACTCGACAGAGCCTATGCTGTTGCGAGCGTTTATACGTCTGTGTTGTTGTCTGCGTCGCTCTTCAGTTACACTGCCACACCACTAGGGCTGAATCTCAGATATCTTCCTCTCCGATTTTATTCATCCCTGAAGTCCACACCATGTCTGGGACATCTCTCGCTATGAATGTGCTGCTGTCTGTGGTCTCTATAGTTTGAAGAAGAGGAGTGTATGTCCCAGTACATCTTCGGTTAAAAGAAACAATGTTTGTCTGACTACTGACCAATCACAGTTGATGCGGTCAGCGTCAAAGTAAAGCATAGTAATGTTTTAATGTCATTGACTACAGTGTAGGGTCTGCGTTGCCTACGGTGTAGGGTCAACACAGAAGTATAAAATGGGCCTTACCTTTACGTCTGTTGAGTCTATGTATGAAAAATGTTAAGAACTTTTCATAGGTGGTATGTGGCACTTGGGAAACCCTAATGGAGACACTGGTCATTTTGCGCTACTATAGCTTTTCGGAATATTAGCATAGGCTGTAATTTTACTCTTAATATTATCGGAATTAATCATTGTATGCATAGATGTTATAATGCTGATTATAAAAATTTAAGCATTACATCGCTTCATGGCTGTGAAAAACATGTCACAAGGTGGAGCTGTGTAACTCTTCCTTTGTAGGTCTACAACGCCAGACATAGGTCAGTGCCCTGTTCAGTTTCTAAAATTAATCCACTAATTTTATTGGAGGCTACAACACAGAAAACACTAAAAACCTGGAAGGAAAACCACTCTTTATAAATAATCCCCGGTAGTGGTCAGTCAGAGTGATTCGGACCAGCAGAAACTGCGTAGGAGAATATGAAAAGGTGGTCTACGGTAGATAAGTCCGTACGAGCCCCATGGTCAGGAAAGAAAGCAGCCATTCAGACACAAGCTTCAGGGTTATGAACCGCCCACTGACTCATCCCATAATGTCCAGCGGAGCCAATCGGACACAATCTTCTGATTTACGACCCATAAACGAATGGCTCCTTCATAATGTCCAGTGGTTTCTAAAAATGCAGCCAATACAGATTTATCCACACAGGTACAGAGTGCATGCAGCTACAGGAACCAGCAGCGTCCCCTACTGTTTAATTCTACTGCAAGTTCTGTCTCTTGCTGCTGAAGAAACGGGTGGAGATGGTGGGGTTTAGTGAGGAGTAATGATTGGCCGGTGGGTCTGCACTAATCGTGTGTGTTAGCTACAAACAACACCCCCATCTGCCACAATCATGTGAGAGATGTGTGTTCTCATTTTTGTTTGGTCTACTCGTCTGTTGCTTTTATCAGATTGCTTTCCATCTCTTCTTCTACCCATCTGAAGCTTAATAAACCTGTTTTGTTGTGGAGCAGTGATCCAGCTGCAGTTGTGTCGTTTCAGTGTGTTGTGTTATCTGTACCTGGGGCATGTTTGTGTGTGTTGTGTCTGGAGTTTAACGAGAAGCTATTTGACTCTCTTTGACTCCATTAAAGCCTGCGGATCAATGTTTGTTTGGTTTCTCTCTTGTTTTTGTTTGAGGAGCTGCTGCTGTGGGTTCATGGCAAATTGTTCCCTAGTTGCCGTCCTGTGGGAAAACAGTGTTATAAATGTCCCTTAACTTTACAGCGATTAATGCAGAGCATTTCCTTGCCTTGTGCTGTAGCCGCTTCAATACCACACTGAAACGTATCAGCAGAATTTATCGTCAACTTCCTCTGTGGGGAAATGTTTACACACTCACCAGTCAAGGTGTGTGTATCAGGGCTTTTTTAACGTAGTGACTCGAGGGCAGGAACAGTTCCTTAAAACAGTAGCATCTCAAAAACATGTTCAGGGAGGAGACAGAGCTGTTCCTTCACTGTGTTTTCCCTGTTTTTCCTCCCTCTGGGCCAGGGGTTCAAATCAATTACCTCTCTGTCTCTTTAGGATCCTGAAATGGTGCGGAGAATATCATCTGTGTGATCCTGACTCCCAAAAACAGTGTAGTGATATTTAAATAAATGTTGAGGGTATTTACAAGATGCTCTTATCCAGTGGGATGTACACAAGCACTTTGTTGTTTACTCAGAAAATATCCTTAGCTTGAACCCTAAGAACGCTGCACCATACAAAAGCCAGCATGGAGACATATGGCACTTATCTACAGTATGGCACTTTCTTTACTTGGTTCTACTCTCTTGATTCCTGGTGTTTTTTCCATTATAAAATCACCCTTTAAACGTAGCTGCTGTCATCTCAAAACCCTGTCGCTTACAAGAACAGCGGGCTCTGGAAACCACAGCAAATCTTGTAGGGCGCTGATTTTTCAGAGGGAGTCGTCACTCTCTGTGATAATAACTTGTTTTTATCTGACGATGGCAGCTTGTGAAATTACGCCATGGTCTTTTGAAGAGGTTCAAAAGTGGCTCCTCCAACTCAGTGTATCTTGAAGGATGGTGGGTCGAGAGCAGCTGAAGTTTTGACCATAGTCATCAGGTACGGAGGGGCGGATCCATGTTTGGCTTTAGACCAGCGTCAGGGTTTTGAATCCGACGCATCTACAGGACGCCAGTGAAGAGAACGCAGCCTATATTTGATTATTAGGTCCCAACACTATGTAGAAAACAAATATTTGTGACCCTTGGGCAGCAGACCAGCGGGTCTTTGCTGATAAGTTTGTGGAGGTTTAGGTTTCTCCTGCTATTTACCATGTCATCATCTTATCACCTTCGTCCATTTCAGGAATTTATTCACGGTGATAATAAAAACAGTGACAAAAACATAACATGAGTGTGTTTGGAGTTCGCTGACTCAGGGGTCAGCTCAGGTCAGAAAGACTGAGTGTGAATGCCTTTGTTTGTCATCTCTCTCTCGCGCGCGCGTGCGCTGCCACAGAAACAGAGCAGAAACATCAAAGTCGCGTTAATAAATTTAAACAGACAGGACTCGGCTATTTGTTTAAAATGGTTTTGTACGCCTAGAACAAAACATGATTTATATTGGTGCCTTTCTCTTGAGTAAACCCAGGCTTTTCTGCTCAGAAATTCTGAATGAGTGGCAGTGTGAGGTGGGCAGGTCAGTACTCACTGGATTCGCCCACACTCTCAGAAACGTTGTCCATGTGGTGGGCTCATATCCAGTGCCTTTAATTAGGGAACATAATTGTACCGTATGATATATTATTTGAACCTCCAAATCTAGTTCTTTTTGTTTTAACACAGATCTATAATAACATCTTACAAATATCCCCCTCTTTCTGAAGAAGAACCCTTTAACGGTACATTACAGAGTTTGTAGCGTAAGTGACAGTAATGTACCTGTAGAGTACCTTTTTTTTCCCCTTTCCCTCAGTGCATTTTTTACGCATTCTTTTTCCTTGGCTTTGAACTTGTCTTGTTGTTATTTATGAGGCAGCAGTGCCCTCTAGTGAGCGTTTCTAACAGTCACTGTTCAGTTACTACTCTCAGGCATTTGCTACTTGAACCCAACTGATATGAAAGTTTTGTACCTGATGGTGATTTGTAGCACCCTAAAATTCTGATAATGCCCCATTTTGGTTAGTATAATTATAATAATTGAAGTTTATGCATATTTAAACTGTGTAAAATGTACTAAAATGTTTTGAGGTGCTGAACAGTAACAGGGTCTTTATTTTGTAAGAATGTGTTCTCCCTGTGTCTGTATGGGTTTCCTCCCACAGTCCAAACACACGTTGGTAGGTGAAGTGGCTGGGTGAGTGTTCGAGTGAGATTAGGTGAATGACATGAGGGGACGAAGATACTTAATGGATAATGCATCAGTCTGAGCTCCGTTTGAGTTTCCATAAATAAGCTGCAAATTTAGAGAGAACCTGCAACATCATGCTCTCGACACAAGAGGGACTTGAAGCCTCTGATTCTGTCAGTGAGAGAGAACGCCTCCAAGAGTCATCGTATGTAAACGATTAAGCTTTGGCTTAATCCTGTAATTAACCAGAAAGACTTTGTGTGATCTCTGGCGCTGTGTTCCCATGTTCAGACACCACCACCTCTGTTTTTGTTCTCAGCCTTTTACACTTCTGGAAGATTCATCTTCCAGCGTCTGGACTTGTGTTTAAGGCCTCGCTTTGTTTTTTTACACAAGCACACATTCACCCGTATACAGAATGGGACGTGATGGGGATATTATGAAGAGCTTCATCACCCGTGTTAAAAATATCACACTTTTTTATTGAAAGGTTTATATTTAAGGTTGTCACAGTTTTCCAACTTTTTATAACTCCTCAGATTTAAACAGGCTGTTTTTACAGTTCCTAATATAGGCTGCTATATGTAAATGATCTCTGATTTGATTGGCTCTCTCGTATAGGAACACCCTTTATAACTACATGGTAATAGGGAGGGGCTGCAGTTGTGTTATGTTGCGTGTGTTTTTCCAGCTGAGATTCCATCACGTTGTATACAGCAAACTCCTGAGAGCTACAAGCCTGCTCTCCAGAGATGTATCACCTCCCTGATGTCAGTAAAATGTGTGTTCCTGTTTTTCTGGCTCATTTTACCCAGAGTTGTGTGCTGCTGCTAGGAGATGGGAGGCTGGAACTGAATGAGCAAACAGGTTTACTATTGTCAGTTTTCCCTTTCTCTTCTCTGTGTAAAAAGTGCTGCCTCTCTGACTTGTTCAGCTTTATCCCGCTGTCTGTTAATTATGTCTGACTTTAGAGAGGCTTTATCCTTCTCAAAATCTTCAGCATGCTGTAAACACTTTTTCAGTTTGGGTATTTATTGGGATATGTTTTATTCTACATTCATGGCCTCAAGGCAGTGGCATTTTGGAAAGGCAAGTTCAACCTTAATTTTATTAACACCCGAGAAGTTAATTTGAATTAATTTTATAAACCAGCTCAGTTTGGATCTCTTTTCATCTCATGATCAGTCTCCTACTCACCTGCCTCAGTTGAACTGTGAGTTTGCCAGACCCTCTAGTCTTGGCGCTAACTCCTATTCCTCTCACGTTTGAGCGCCTGGGGAGAGGAGACGTTAAATGCTGGCGGTGTCTGAAAGGAAAGTGCTGCTGTTAGGTGTTGAATGGAGCTCATTCACTACAGAGAATACATTTCTACTGCTCCATTGCCCAGTGCTGCTGGCTTTAAACCCCTTGGCATACTTTTCTGTGAGGATGGGACACACTGTGGACAGAAGAACATCTGTGTCCACAGTGGGTGACCCTAAAAGTAGCAGAAGAGGTGACTTCCTCGTGTTGGAGAATTATAATACACAAGCTTCATAACTGCAGTTCAAAACAGACCCGAACATATCTTGGCTGAAATAAGACTCAGAACTGAGCTCTTCTGACCAATTATTTGTTATTAGGATATTGTGATCTGAGCCATTAATGACGCTTCATTTTTTCGTCTTTTCCTTTCTCAGGACGGTCACGAACCAAGCTGGAGCCCATGGACACGATCTTTGTGAAGCAGGTGAAGGAGGGAGGACCTGCTCACGGAGCTGGTCTCTGCACAGGTGACGTTTCAAATATTTGATTGAGTTTGTCACAGTTATTTATTTTTATTTTTTTCCAAGTGAGTGTCCCCCGAACACACACAGTGTCCTCTGTCTAAGAAGGAAGGGGGCAAACATGTCCTTCCTTCAGGACACAAGGCCGACCCACGTCGTCTTTTCAAAATGATGGTAATGCAAAGCCACTGAACGGTAGTGATGCACAATGATATCAGAATACCGATAATATCGGTATCGGCAGGTAACTGGGTTTTTGAAGAATATTGATATCGGGCCAATGCTTTGATATGTTAATCTTAAAGGTGCTGACGCATAAATTTTTTTGTAGGATGAAGACTGGGCAACACTGTTGTCCAAACAGAAAAATATTTATTTACTGATAAACATAGAAAAGCAAATAATAAAATTGATCAACTTGTTTAATTAGTAGTAGAATTTTGGATAAAAATTAAAGAACTGTAAGGAACAGTTAGCTGAATAAACGTAGCAATTTTCTCAGGAGACACCTTTCATTTTGTGTTTATATGCATAGTCAGATATCCACGTGTATAATATCAGCATCGACCCAGAATTCCCATATCGGTGCATCCCAAACAGTTTAGTGCATCAGAGTAGAATGAAGACTGCCCAGATCTGCTACATCAGCTGACAGATTTCTACGCCAGCAAGCACTGTGGTGCCCACCGAGAGGCTGAGTGAAGTTCTGGATGCTGTGACGTGTTTCTAAGAACGACAGACAAACATACCATCACATTTGTTTATACGTTAATCTTTAGCTACAGTTTCACAAACGTCACAGGTTTAGTTATCAGCATTTCTTAGTGTCGAGTTAAAATAATAACCCGAGCCCCCTCTGCTTTTTCTGTCCGCAGGAGACCGGATTGTGAAGGTGAATGGAGAGAGCATCATTGGAAAAACCTACACTCAGGTCATCGCTCTGATCCAGAACAGGTGAGAACTCATTAACTCAGATGACGGGAATCAGGGTGGGATTATAACATGGCTTCTGATGAACTGTATCTTATATGGCAGTATATTTCTTTTATTTGTACTTTCATTAATGGATATTCACTCTTGACTGAATCTAGATTTTTATATTTTCCACACAAATACAAATTTAAGGTTTAAACTTTTTTCAAAAGTTTAATTTTGATTAAAAATAGGAATAAAAGCTTTATTTTGTACTTATTACGCAGTAAAACTTCACCAGGAATGTTTGTTCATGTCCACATTAGTTTTTAGTCGTGCAAAAGTGCAGAATGTTTTAGAAGATCCTTGCGATGCATTTGTGACTACCAGAGCAGTTCGTAACTCTACTCAATATTTCTGTTCCAGTGAGACCTTCCTGGAGCTGTGTGTGATGCCCAAAGATGAGGACATCCTGCAGCTGGTAAGGGCTTAACTAAGTGCTTTTACATAGCGTCCTCTGATTCGTCCCAGGATGAGGAACATCTTGTTCAGCTCATTTTAAATATTTTTTGAGGAAGCACAGGTGATGTGCAAAATGTGGCCTGAGCAAAAATAGTGGCCCAGTTTTATGTTTAGATCTCAGTACTCCACCTCTCTCTCTCTCTCACTCACTCACTCTCTCACTCTGAGCAGAGGAGTTGACCTGTTTCACAGAGATGGAGAGAGCAAGCTACACTCTGTTTTCGCTTCCTCTTTTCTGTGCTGAATCTGGGGCTGATAACCAGGCCACTGCAGGCTTTATGGCTGGAGCTGCACCGGCTGCTTCATCTCTGTGCTGCCCTCAATAAGAGGAGGGCAGCCTCTTTTTTCTCTCTCTCTCTCTCTCTCTCTCTCTCTCTCTCTCTCACTCTCTCTCTCACTCTCATTCTCATTCACTCTAGACTTTGGACCCCCCTGTATTATGTACTAACTTTAAAAGCTCTGTAGGCTAGTACACAAAATATAAATACACTATATTGTTTCTTAATTACATGACGTTATGAACTGTTGACATGGCAACACTCATCATATCAAGCTGCAGCTGCAACACACTCTGCCACTTTTTAAAAAAAAAACTGAAACTCAAATGTCTACCTCCACACTACGTAGTGCACAGTGTGGGTCACTGTGGGTTTCTGATCTAAAATCGTGCACTGAACGTCAGATTATTATCTTCACATGTCTTGGAGGAGCTTTGTATTAACAGCAGTTGTAGATGTGGGAGTGGTAGAGCTGCAGAGAGAGAGAAAGAGAGAATGGTAAAGAAGAGTGTTCTCTGAAGTGTAGAGAGAGAAAAAAGAAAGAAAGATGTGTGTGTGTGTGTGTGTGTGTATGTATATATATATATATATATATATATATATATATATATATATATATATATATATATATATATATATATATATATATATATATATATATATATGGAAACTGTCACCGGCCACCTCTGCCAACTGATCTGGACTCAGGGTTTATCAGCTCGGACAGGCAGCGTGAAACTGAGATCAAGCTCCACGTTATTATTCAAGACAACCTCCACTCTCATAGTTTTGCAGGATCCTGAGGTTGGAAGAAAAAACAGCTTTTATCAGCTCCAGTTTTGAGGCTGTTTATACACCAAAGAAAGCGTAGTCTTAGACCAGGGAGTATGGGTTCAGGTGTCTTTTAAGATGTTTGTGATATTGCTCCCCGCCCCCTCGTCCGAGTCTGTCCAATAACAGCGCTGGACCGGGGTTCAGCAACAAAGGGCACTTAGTAAAAATGGAGAAGAAAGACAACTGAGTGAAAATGGCTAAAAACCAGAGCAAAATCGGACCTCAGAATTAGTTTGAATCAGATCTTGAACTGAAAAAGCAGTTTAACACTTGATCTCAGAAAGTAACTCGTAATCCAATCTTGACTAGAATAGACACCTGAATCAAATCTGAGCCTCAGCATCATTGCTTCTGAATCCTTCTTCTGACATCAGGATGGACAACCTAATTTAATCTTAAGCCCCAGATTAAACCTGACCCGATGTCAAGCTCAGAACGGAGCTGGGCAGTGCATGTATAGTTCCACCACTAACTGTTTAAGTTGGAGGGGCGGGGGGGTGCTTTTGCAGGGCTTTTATCCGTGTAATAAGGTGATGATGAGGCTCGTCCAGACAGTAGCATGATTGACCCCTGGATGGGGCCAGCGGTTCATTAGAGGGACAGAGTCAAAGACCTGGTACACACATACACACAAACACACACGGGAGAGATTAAAGAGAGAGAGAACATGAGTGCTACCAGCAAAATGAGGAAGGGATAGGAGGCAGCTGGAGGAAGAGAGTGGATCAGCTGATCTGCTGTGTGTTGTGGGCAGGTTTGTGTGTATGACAGAGGGGAGAGACATGGAGGGAGAGAGAGAGAGAGCAGGGAAGGCAGGATGGGAGGGGGGAGCTGGGCCATCTGAACAGAATGTATAATCAAGCAGCTGCCTCCGTCATGTGAATGGTTGCAGCTCCAGAGAGAGAGAGAGAGGGAGGGAACGAGTAAGCAGGAGCAGAAGAGCCGTGCTGCCGCGGGTGGGTGTAATCTGGCTGCAGATGGAGAGCAATGGGGAGGACACCGCTAACGCTGCCTCCGCTGGAGGATGGCTTTGGCCACCTCTGGCTCTTTCTGGAAAGGAAAAAGCGACGACCCCATGCAGGTGGCATCTGTAAAATGACAGTGACAGTCTTCCCACAGCTTCACCTCCGCCTTCCCACCATCCCTACTCTCCGCTCCGGTGTATTTTTAGCAGCTGGCACAGAATTATTCAATGAGAGGCACTGGCTCTACTCGGACTAACTCCTCTTGGGTTTGGGCTTGGCTGTCTTTTTAATGTGTCTGTATTTTCCCTCCCTCTCTCTCCTTCTTGTTCTCTCTCTCTCTTTCTTCCTCCCTGTGATGTAATGGCTGCAGTTTTCACGGGAGATCACTACTGTGGTAAGCAGATGAACTACGTGTTGTCGTCGTCTCGTCTCGTCCACAGATGTCATGCATGTCTATGTGCGTGTTCAGCTGTGTTCCGCTTGGCTGTCGACAGAGCTTTGGGCTGGTAGCATGGCTCAGCTGTGGCAGAGCGCAGCCCGATACCTGTTTGATTTAGGCTCCGAGCGGGAATGTTTGCGGTGCCTCGCCCTTTTTATTCAGCCGCCTGACAGAGAACTTTGACCTGTGGAACTTCACACGCACCTTATGAAAGGAGGGGCAAGGTTCTCTGCCAGTATGTGCCGCCTGGGTTCATTCAGGTGTGAGGAGTGTAACCTGAGCCTACAGGTATGTGAGGTAAAAGTCCACAGCACTCGTCTCAGACGGCAACACCGCCGTGTTTAGAACGACAGATAAAAATGGAGCCTTCAGATTGCCAACTCCTCCACACCTTTTACTCCTCTCCGGGAGTGTTGTTGTAGGACTGTCGTGTTTTTTAATTCGCACCTAAGGGATGATCACGGAGGTTCGTTTCAGCACAGTGGCTAACGGGGGCATCCGCTCACCCATGGTGTCCGTGTGCCTGCGGACACGGGTGGTGACCCGACCGGTGGGTAGAAAGCAGCCCTTGTTACAACTCGATTCTCATTCATTTGGATTATTTAGAGCTCGGCATGCTGCCTCGCACTTGTGGGCACATCTGTGGCTGCTTAGCATGTGAAAAAGAGGCTGATCGTATGAGTGTGCTAACGTCCACCACCGCATCCAACACCACTACCACCGCCGCAGCCAAGACAGCGAGAAGAGAAAGAGAAGTCAGCTACCTGTTTGAATGTCCACATGAGATTAGATAAGTGTTGTTTGTTTTAAATAAGTGTCTGGCAGCATTTCTGTTAGCTGCCTTAGGTTTCCCCATACACATGGATTAAAAAAAATAATAATAATAAAAAAATAAAAATATTGTTTATCCGTTCCAACAGCGTTTCTGAAAACATCCACATCCACAAGAGTGAGCAAAACGACTTTCTCTGTTATTCTCTCCGTCTGTCTCTCTCTTTCCGTGACACATACTCAAAGACACATATACAGTATCTGTCTAAAGTTTGGACCCATCTCCTCATTACTGAAGGGTGGAATAGGGCTAGTCACTGTATAGAACTGTGCAAAAGGGGGCTACTAAGAATGTAAGGTATAAAACATATTCTGGTTTGTTTAACAGTTTTTTGTTTACTACATAATTCCATCTGTATTCCTTTAGTTTTAATGTCTTCCACATTCATTTACAACATAGAAAATAATAAAAACAAACAAAGAAATCATTGAATGAGATGTGTCCAAATTTTGACTGGTGCTGTACATTTCACAATATGTGGGAAACGGCCCAAAACAAAGAAAACCCTCCGAGTGGGTGTGTCCAAACATTTGACTGGTACTGTATACACTCTCACATACTCAAACTCATATATGTTGTTTGATAAAACAGCGTGAGATTCTGGACACGCCTTGCTATTGTAAACAGAAACAGTGTGACGTTAGTGTTTTCCAAAACCTCCATTTTGTCCGTGAACACCATAGCCCTGAAAAAAAACAAAACAGTTTTCAGTGAATGTGAACGGGAGGCCAAAACACTGTCAATGACCCCTTATTTAAATAAACACCCATCTGTGGGTGAACGGTCCCTTGCCTTTTGGAAAAAATCTGGTGGCAGTGCTTAAGAACATGCGTCCACTTCTCGATTATCATTATATCATTATCATCATCTTGTGCTGTGTTGTCGCTTGTGTTGCCTCAGCGAGTAGCGTACAGTTTCTCAGCTCAGTGCAACGGAGCACTGCTCACACTTCTGACCTGTCAGACTCCCACACACAAGCTGCAGCATGAATCTCCCACGCACCATCGAGCGCTCGCAGTGAACTGCTGGTCATCGTTAGCATCAAAGTAACTTAGTATATTCTACAAGAGGAGCGGCTGCTGTCTGTGTAAACTGAATCTGACGAGCGTCTCTCTCTCTCTCTCTCTCTCTCTCTCTCTCTCTCTCTCAGGCCTACTCCCAGGATGCCTACCTAAAAGGTCATGATGCCTACAGTGGAAACGCTCGTCACATCCCTGAGCCGCCTCCCATATGTTACCCTCGCGTAGACTGTAAACCCCTTGGGATGACTGAGGCCACAGAGACAACGCCGGCGCCCGGCGTCCCTCCGTCTGACCTGGGGTACAGAGTGGAAATACCTGTGCCCCCCTCACCTCCACCACGGATGGCAAAGACACAGACAGCCGTGTACGTGTGCAACGAAAGCGTGCGGACAGTTGTGGTGACCCCCGACGTCCACATGGGTCACATGGGCGCTGGCGTTAGGGGAGACTACATGGGCCACTTGGGTCCTGAGTCGTTGTTGATGAGGCCCAGACAAGGTGGGCGTCCGCCTTATCTCCACGCTCACAAAGCTGACGTGTACCCCCCGGGTTACCCTGGAGATCCGTATACGCACTACTCTCCGGCCGCCGCCTCCTCGGCCTTTTCTCCGGCCACCCACCAGAACATCGACTGGCGGACGTACCAGACCTACAGGGAGTACATTGACAACAAAGGCCTCCACGCTTACAGCCGGACTATTCAGGATAGACTGGACAGTCTTCGGGCAGCTTCCCAAGGCTCCCACGGCGCTTCCCGCTGTGCGCCTCTGCCCATGTGGGGTAACAAGGTCCGAAGACGGAGCACGTCTCATGACCGCTCATACCAGGGACCTCCCGTGCTTCCGCCTCGCAGTGCCTCGCAGGACCGGATGAGTGGGGCAGAAAGAGCGTCTCGAGGAAGAGACTGGCCTCCGCGTAGCGTGTCCTCGGACGGGATTATCCGCAAGCCTCGTGTTCTTTCCTCGGACTACGTAGAGCATGGTGAAGTTATTCCCAGCATGCCTTGGCCTGGGGAATGGAGGGGGCATGGCAGAGCGGAGCAAGGGTGTGGTCGTCCCAGCCGACAGCCCTTGCCCCAGAGAGCAGGGTTCTATCCGCACCCATCAGTGTACGGAAACAGCGTCCGAGCTAGAGCTGCCTCCCATCCGCTGAACTCTAGGACAGACATCCCGCCCCCTGCTGTCGGCCCGGAGAGATTGTCGCGTGTTAGCAAAAACCAGGCCAAAGAGCCCCCCCGTTCTAAAGACCAAAGAGCCGCCCCTGCGGTGACTAACCACGTTTCCCTCCCCGTGTCCCAGCAGTCTCGGACTCGAGCTGAGACCATGCAGAGCCCGGAGACAGGCAGGGAAACATCGGTCGGACAGAGGTCAGCCTCATGCTCTGTCGCACAGCCTCAGAGGCAGCAGGTGGGAAGGACAAACCCATCAGACCTCAAGGCTCTGCCGATGAATGGGCGCAGTCCGGCGGAAGGTGTGGTCCTTCGGGAGAAGCCCCCGGCCGGGAAGACTCAGCCGCTCCGCCACCCGTCCTACATCCTGGCCGTGAACGACACAGACGGGCCGGAGCCACCAGGCGGAGCCATGTGCTGGCTGCCCAACGACACGCGGAGAGAGATGCACATGAGGCGCCTGGTGGAGCAGCAGGACTCCTCCTTCTGCTCCAGCAACCTGGACGATTCGCTCGACTCCATCCCCTTCATCGGTAAGTGCAGCCGGAGTCGCCATGGCAACGGCACGTGTCAGCAAGCTTTAGCCAGGAGTGGATCGCACACAGGTCTGTGGACGGAGTCAGTTTTTTAGTGATTATCATCAGCAGGTCTGGATGGATCACATCAGCCAGATCCAAAAATCCATCATGAGACCTAGTGTAGACCCTCTGAACATTTGTAGAGTGTGTACTTTAGATTTTCAGTGCTAGCTGGCCATTAAGAGGTGAGATGACGACCTAAAGTGGCCGTAGTGTAGCTGCTAATGGCCATTTATTATCATCAAAATATTGTCCCAGAATTAATTGCGATGAACAATATTATTGTCATTTAAGGACCATTTTATTCTATTGAATAAGGCCAATAAACACATTGGACAACACTGAGGTCAGCAGAAATAGCTGAGGGACTGTCAATAATGTTGTTATTGTGACCGGCCTGGTTTCAGACAGATCTCACATTTCTTAAAAAAACAGTGTGTTTTGTGCATATTGTAGCCCTGCTTATGGAGTGTTGGCCCATTTCCAGGGGTCTGTTTCAGATGTGCGCTAAAAGTTCCTCAGCCGTAATGAATTGGATGTAATAGAGGAGCCCCACGTGCTGTGGCCCTAGCCTGTTATGATCGAGTGGTTCCTACTCTTTTAAAATCAATAACCACTTAGCTCTCTGATGGCTCTTGTGGGTTTATTGTTGATCATGAGTTGTTTTTGAAAAGACCGCATGGCAGAAATACGGCTCTCCACAGCTTTGTCGTTCAGTGCGCTGACACCGGATTGCTCCAGTCTGCTACTGACTGTCCATTCATAACTTGGATCGACTTAAAGGTGGCATATGCCACACGTATGGCTTGTGCCTATAATAACTTAATGAATCTCAGTCTGACTGGAGAACTATGTTTGTGGTAAACTTTTATAAAAGGTGTGTATGTTTGAGAGAGTGACTGGGTGAGTGTTCCTAGTTGACTGGGTGACGTTCCGCGTGTGAGTGACTGGGTTACGTTCCGTCTGCGAGTGACCGGGTGGTGGTCCTTGAGCGAGCGAGTGAGTGAGTGAGCATGTACGTACGCACATACATACATACTTGATCTTAGGCTACAGTTAACCACAGACCAATGTTGGATTAAAGCAGCACTAAGTAAGATGTGGTGTTTTGCCCTTGGGCTCCCCCTACAGTTGCAAAATGGAATTAATTTTACAGTACTGTCCTGAAACCAAAGAGAAACAAGGAGGGTACTTTCCTACCCTCCTTTAAAAATGTAGTCCGGGTAGCAACAACAGAGGCTCTATTCTTGCTATTACAGCTCATTGAAGCATCACACTGATTCTGAAACTGTAATCTTAACGTAGAAATACAACCTAGTGTTGCTTTAATAAAAAAAAGTAAACTTTTATATCGATTCCTGAAACTTTCATTGGTGTGGCATTTTGTTAGAAAGACTGGCAGTGTTAAAAACCTCCAGCTCCATTGTTCAAACGCCACTGTGTGAGAATGCTTCTATTTGCGACTTCTGACTCTTCTCGCAGGGCTGTCAGTCGCGGAGGCAGAGCTGTCAAAATGTCAGCCTCAAGAATATAAGGCTGCAGAGCATCTCTGCACAGCTGCTCCTTCTCTGTGGCCCAGTCAGGACGGCACAGGGAAGGTTGTACTATTGAGACGGATCTTTAAATATACACACATCGCTCGCTGATGGAGGCACGTGTTGAAATATAGAAGTATGGTGTGAATTTGACACTCATTGGTTGTGTGTGGTCCAGGGTTATTGTCATTAACGTAATCCAGGAATGAGGGATGCGTGTCATTGCTGTCCTAATATCCCTACATATCCCTGAAATGGCAGCCACATTGAGTTCATGTTAATTCTAAAGTTTATTGTAGCACTCCCTTTATAATCAGCACCGTTGTCTGCACAGGACATGAGCGTCAGCTGCACACAATGTGATTTCAGGATGCTTGTCCCTGTTTCTGTTCATTTAGGTGAGGTCACGAGCTGTTTTTTGATTGGTCAGCATTGGTTATACTTTCTGATTCGATGCTTATGGTGTAAACACACTTTTACGCACCGCGTGGCTCCGGTGTAAGAGATTCTGGATAACACTGTTGGTCTAGGGCTGGACGATATGGCTAAACTTTATATGACGATATGTTTCTTAATTTCGGTCGATATGATATAATTCTGATATCTATTGGAACAGTATTAATTTCACTGATGAACTTTCAAGAACAAACACAAAACATGACATCACCAACAAAACATAAACCTACTGCCTTGTCAGTATTAATAATTTTAAACTAAATTTTAAATTGAGTGCTGAACTGGCGACAGCGGCCTCTAATGAGCGTCAGTGAGTGAAAGATGCTGTAAATAATGTATATTGAAATATTGTGATATTTATCGATATTGAATTATTGTCCAGCCCTGTGTTGGTCTAGCCATGTTTGAGTTTTCCATCACTCTGCACTAAACCAGACTGATCTGGAATCAGTAAACTCAGATTCAGTTCAGATTTCTGCAGAATCTGCATTGCGTTTATGTATTTTTCTAATATGGATGTTATTAATAAATCCACAATAATGTCCAATATTTTCGCTGACGTAAATATCTTACCTCTGTACATGCTGGTATTGGTTAATTGCAGTAAAAATAAACCTGGCATCCTTACGTAAGAAGGGTGTTATCAGCAGGTGGCACCATCGAGTCTGACCCTCAGGGCCGTTTACACATCTTCCCCTCAGCCCTCTTTGGGAGCCGGGCCCAGGCTGGAAGTAGGGCGTTGGCTTTAAATTTAGCAGCCGGAGCCCCATGGCAGCACAGAGCAGCTTTGTACAGTGGGCTTTTTTAGACTGAGGCCTACAGAGGACCTGGAAAGTTTTTAGCTCTCTCAAAAAACGTATCCCAACTGTCCTCATTCCTAGAAAAGTTTCAGGCTGTTCACGGTTCGTGCGAGTCCTATAAACAAAGGCGATAACGTAATACACAGAGGCGTGAGGCCTGTACGGTCAGCCCTAATTACTCACTGAATCATTACTTCGTTATTAAGTATAAGGTCAGTGTGTAAATAGACTCTGTGGTCTAGAAGAGCTGTATAATCATCCTTTAAAAGTGCCTTAAATGTGATTTAAAGCAGAATTCATCTCATGAAACTGTGATATTGATTTTGACAGCTCCGTTCCTGCTACGTTTTTAACAGGAAAATCCTTTCCTCCAAATTTCTGTCCTGCACTTCACAGGAGTGTTTGTGATTTACGCCGTCCAGTTTTGCACACTGGCGGTGTGAATTACCCTGAGAACTCTGGGGGTGGGTTTGACAAATCTAATGTCTGTCGACTTTCACAATTCAGTTAAAAAATACATGCACAGGAACAGCACGTTTCTCAACGCTGAGTCAGGCATTTCGGAATCTAGTTTGTAGTTCCTTGTCATGATCCTCAAAACCCTAGCCATATCCCAATCAAAGGTTCATACCTACTGCCACAGCCATAGACAGAGAGACATAAGAGACATAACAGTAGATGAAATGGCTGTGCAATTGGCAATACCACTCAATAACAATCGGTGAAGCATATGCCAGATCGAGCAAAACAAGCGTGGTGATCACTCATAACCCATAAGCACCCATGGTGACGTGTGTCACAAACTCTTTATAAGGTCTGGATACTTCACTACACACTTTTATTCTTCATTTTAAATCATGAAGTCCCTAACATTTAGTGAACGTACTGGATGCAGTAACATGACTGTGTGTAAGTGTGACCTCATTTGTAGAGTGACAATGTGATTGGTGAGGGCAGAGACCATTTTAAAAGCATATTTTTGTTTCTAAAAGTGTGTGTTTTTGGACCTTTTTAACCTTTTAAATGCTTCAGTAACACGTCCTGTGTTACATGCGACTCGTTCTGAGACCATTTCAAGGGCAAAATGTTGGAATGCAAATTGCAAAATTATGTCTGTGACACTGGGATTTGTATCACAAAAATAATTACAGAATACGGCAAAAAATGTGGGGGAAAAAGGGGCTCCATGTTGTTTCTTTGGTTTTATTTTTCTCAAAATTTGGTTTCATTGTGAACCGAGTCAGGGCTCTTATTGGTTACTATCAACATATTTGATGTCATATTTATTTGTTGTTAATCCAGTAGGTCTGAATAAGCCTTAAGCCCAATTTATGTTTTTGCGCCGAACTAATGGCGTAGGCAATGTGTCGACACAAACCTGGCGTGGCCTGACGCCCACCTCTCCAGAAATGTAACTACGCATCACATTGACGCAGACCAGAACAACTGTGATTGGTCAGTTCTCATATGGACATTCTTTAAGTTGAATCAGGAACTCCTCGTCTCCACACACGTCAGGATGAATAATCTATTCAACAAAGGAAAAACACAGAAAAAAATCACACAAGCGAGACCATGAGTCCAGAGTACCTCAGAAAAACATGTCACCTTTCTATTTTCTTCTTTCCTGGCACCTCATGTAAACTAGGCTCTGTCCCAAACATGGCTACTCCCTACATAGTGTGAGAGAAATTAGAGAAAGATGTTTGAGACTCAGCCCTAATGGTGTAGCGGTGTAACTGCAGCGCGACGTGACTCAGACACCAATGCAGAAGCTTGAATCGACCTTTAAGGCATGGTAACTGATTAACCTTGCTGACCAATGTGGGCATCTGTTAGCTGACAGAACAGATCCGGACAGCAGTTGTTGTTCTCCTTCAAACATGTTGAGCTCTGATGACCTTGTTTATTTTTTTCCTTCTTCTTCCTGTGGTTCCAGATGAACCGGCAAGTCCCAGTGTCGATAATGATGGCAGCCACATTCCAGCCTCGGCTGTGATCTCTACGGCTCCAGCGCTAATGGGAGACTCTCCGAGTCCAAAAACGCCCAGTCCACACATGCGCCGGCAGCTCTCTCATGACCAGGGTAAAGACCAGCAGAACTCTCCCTGCTTTCATCCCAGTTTATTCTCCATAGAGCGTGTCCCCCTCTCTACGATGTCTGAAATAGGTTTAGACATGGGGGGGTTTTGCAGTGCATCAGTTAAAGGAACACTAGGTAAGGCTCCCCCTACAGTAGAAGATTGTAATTGTAAATTATAATTATAAAGCACTGTCCTGAAATCAGAAGGGGTGGGATATTTTCCTACCATCCTGCAAAAGTTACATTTTCCGAAGTGCTAAGCCTGGAGTAGCAGTGACACTCGGACACGTTCTCGGAGGTCGCAGGATTTTTTAACAGCGCGTCTTTTAACAGCATCTAACCTCTCTTTGTGTCTTTGCATGAATCCAGAATCCCTCAGAAATGCGATCCTAGAACAAAGTGGCACCAAAACAGAGCGCTCCAAATCCTACGACGAAGGGTTGGACAACTACAGGGAGGAGGGACGAGGGTAAGTCCGCTGCGAAGTGTTCTGACTAACCCAGGGCCGTATGGCATTTTCCAAAGGAGTGCGTTAGAGCCTGATTTCCTCCTTTTGTTTTTCTCATTCAGGCGATCCAGCAAGCCAAGTCTGAGGGTCCTGAGGAAGGTGAGTCACTTGGAAGAAGCAGCTTTCCATCCTAACGGTCTGATCTGAGGTTAAAGGGAGCAGGGAGAATGAGCAGAAGCAGTAGCCTCTGATATGGGAATGAAAGCAACACACTTGAAGGAGAACACCAATTTCACTTGAACGTCACTTGATTTTCTGAGTTTCTTGGTTTCCTCCAAGCGTGTTGAGCTCTGGTATTGTTAGTTGAGGAAGCTTCTTGTGTTTCATGAGCACCCCCTCCCAGCTTGGTTTGCTCATATGATTGAGGGAGAACTAGTTAAGTGGTGACATGGGGGGGGGGTAAATTTGTACATGATTATTTACATTTCTCCTGAAAGCCCCCTGCCTGGGGTTCTGATTCTTTTGTGGTTTTGAAATTTTTTTTTTAATTAAGGCTTTGGACGGTCACAAGTCCTCGGATGACTCTAGCTCCAGGAGAGATTCCTCATCAGACGTTTTCAGCGACTCCTCCAAAGAGGGCTGGCTGCACTTCAGACAACTCAACACAGACAAGAGCAAAGTAGGAGGAATGAGCTCCCATTTTTATTATTTTGAAGGGAACTCAACAGTATAGTTATTTACACTCACTCACTTGAGGAATATTATCTCTCTCTCTCTCTCTCTTGTGTTCTCTGTGTCTCTCTCTGTAGCGAGTTGGTGGCGGTATGCGTCCCTGGAAGCAGATGTATGGTGTTTTGCGAGGCCACTCCCTCTATCTGTATAAGGATAAAAAGGAGGCCGTGTCTCACGTGAACTCTCAGCTGGAGGACGAGCCCCAACCCGTCAGCGTTAAGGCCTGTTTGATTGACATCTCCTACAGCGACACCAAGAGGAAGAACGTCCTGCGGCTGACCACCTCCGACTGCGAGTACCTGTTCCAGGCAGAGGGCCGGGACGACATGTTGTCCTGGATCAGGGTCATCCAGGAGAACAGCAACCTGGACGAAGAGGTGCGTAGTTTCACCCACCACAACTGATGTGGTGATGTGTTAGTGTGTGTTGTACTGGTGCGAGTGGATCAGACACAGCAGTGTCTACTGGAGTTTTTAATACACTGTGTCCACTCTCTGTCCACTCTGTGAGACACTCCTCCCTTGTTGGTCCACCTTGTAGATGTAAAGTCAGAGACAGTAGCTCATCTGTGTCTCGAGTGTGTGTCGGTCGTCCTCTAGTCCTTCATCAGTGATGCCGGCTCTGGGTCAGCTCCAGCAGCACTGCTGTGTCTGATCTTCTCCTACTGGTCGATTTGACCATTAATGTTCTGATCATTTGAGGAACAGGGTGAAAAAGGGGCCTAACAAAGTATGCAGAGCAACAGGTGGAAAGCCTTGTTAGTGTGTTAAGTTCCAGGAGGGTCAGGGATCTTCAGAGTGTGGTGTTTACCTTTGTACACGCCCAAATCAAAGGGACCGGAGCAGGGCTTGTTGATGCACAACATATGTTGGTTTGTTTAATCAGAGACGACTCCGCTCTCCAGCACCGGGGCCATCCACTGTGTTTATGTTTCACCCTGATACGTGATGGTTAGAAAAATCCTAGGGGACATTCTAGGTTTTCCTCATTACCGTTCTTTATGGTGTTTTTGTTTGCAGATCCAAGCTCCTGTGTTTGGACAGGTAAATTCTTAACCCATAAGAGAACTCTGCAGAGTTGTCTTTGGCCTTCACAAGTTGTACAGGTTTAAAAGGAGAGAAGAAAGAAAGTGAGAAATAAAAGTGAAGGAAGACAAGAATGGATGGACGGAACATAGATCAAGGAAATAAATAAATAAAGCATTAGTTAAATAAAGGAATGATAGATCGAATGAAAAGGTAAGAAAGAAATAACAAAAGGAAGAACTTTAAGAGAGCACATAGGAGCACTTTATTTTGAAATGTGAAGACCCCAGTTCCTCCAGGGGCTCAGCTGAGTTATGTGCTGCTCTGTGGCGCTGTGGCACTCTTTGGCGCTCTGTGGCGGTCGGTGAAACTCTTAGACGCTCTGTGGCTGTCTATGCCATTCTGCTCGAATGCAGTGCTTGTTCTCGATGTGAATTGCAGGTGAAGATGCAGAGGGAGGGTGTTTGCTGAAAGTGTGAGAGTTAAGTGCAGGGTTTTTGTTGTGCTCTTGTTTCCTCTGCGTGCCTCAGACAGGTTTATTGTTATTGTCTTTGGCGTGTGTGTGTGTGTGTGTGTGTGTCCTGGCTAATCCGAGCAGATCCTTACATTACAGTTCTTTCTCTTTGTGTTTTTCTTTGTATAGAACGCCCCGGTGACGAGCACAGACCTGATCAACAGGAAGATCAAAGAGTACATTTCCATGAGGTGGGATTATGGCTTTAAGCAGCCTCCAGCCCCTGTGTGTGTGTGTTTATTCTGCTGCTCTAGCAACTTCTAAGATGCGGAGCACCTCATGGAACGGGCTTGTAACTCTCACTCTCCTCTCACACGTACTCAATCTCTTCCTCATGTATTGTTGTTAATCCACAGGTCTATGTGTTTCCTGTACTTCTTTTTGTGCTGTTTATTCCATGTTGATTTATTTATTTAGCACTTTCAGTAAAGATCAGCCCTTTCTCTACTGTGAAACGGTTTTTAAATGTATGGGGGTGACTCTCCCAATCCTGCATGTAATTTTATAACCGTTCCAGACAGTGACACTTTCTGAGGGGTATAAAGAAAACGTCAGCTCATATCCATTATTAGGTTTGTTGGTTTTTAATTCTGAGATTCAGATGAGGTTTTTTTTAATGACTGTACGCTGCCAATAAAGGCTCCACTCCACTTGTATTCAGGCTTTAGTGAGTGTCGGGTGTGGATTATATGACCAACAACCCGCCCCAGAATATTCAGATTCCCTAAGACAGGGGTGTCAAACCAAATCCACAGAGGGCCATGTGGGTGCAGGTGTTCCTTTCAACCACGCAAAAGCCCCACACTACTGAAAGTCAATATCTATTGATTAGATCCAATGATTAAAAACAGGTGGAATGAGGTGTGGCGTCTGCGTGGTTGGAAAGAAAACCTGCACCCACACGGCCCTCCGTGGATCTGGTTTGACACCCCTGCCCTAAGATGTTCGGGGATTCGGGACAGCCCCAGAAAAATTCAAATATTATAATATGATGTTTTACTTTGTACCTGAACCCCGAATGTATTGAATGCCCCTCGTGTGTTTGTTTGTCTGTTAGTGCCCCCCCAAGTAAGACGGAGCCGTCCCCTAAAGCCTCGCGCCAGTCTCTGAGCATCAGACACACGCTGCTTGGGGTCACAGGCAGCAAGAGCCAAGGTTCACACTCCCCCAGGAACGAGCAGGAGAGGAGCAGCAAAGGTAAACCCCACAAACACACACACACACACACCTGCCTTCAGACCCTGTAGAAACCAATGGGGAGGAGCAAGTCCCTTATTTCCTCTGTAATCTTTGCTGATGCCAGAGTGTAATAATGTGTCTCAGATGACTCCAGTCCTCCGCGGGACAAGGCCTGGAAGAGAGGGATCCCAGGGCTGAAGAAGAAGCCCACGGAGAAGAAGCCCACAGCAGGAGTCACCTTCGGAGTTCGGCTGGACAACTGCCTCCCAGCTCATGACAACAAAGTAAGAGTTTAGTACAGTCAAGGCTCCTCTGTATTGTTCTTATGGTTTCATGGAAATGTTATACTCTTGTTTGCAGTGCCGTGGTGTGAAGATCTTTTGAGTTGTAAAGGAGTAGATTTGCTCCAAAATTACTCATCATCTTACCATAAACTGACATTTTTGTGTGACCAGTTTGTGCCTTTGATCGTGGAGGTGTGCTGTAAGCTGGTAGAGGAGAGAGGGCTGGAGTACACAGGGATCTACAGGGTTCCTGGAAACAACGCTGCTATCTCCAGCATGCAGGAGGAGCTGGACACCAAGGGCATGACCGACCTCGACCTCCTTGAAGACGTGAGTTTTTACACAAGAGCCCTACACCGCTGTGAGCGTTTACACGTCTGCGTCACTCTGCAGTTACACCTCCACACCACTAGGGGCTGAATCCGAAACATCTTCCTCTACACTACATAGTAAACAATGCAGTGGTGTAGAGTTACTTTTATAAATCTTTAAAGTGCACTCTGTAGGAGTGCACTTTAAGAGACGTCCATTTTTTCCTTTGTTCAACATTTTTATTCGTTCCTGACGTCCACACCATGTCTGAGGAAATCTCAGGCTGTGAAAGTGTCTGTGTGTGGAGGAGCAGAGTTCATGTTCCTGTACTTTTTCGGTTCAACATAAACAATGTCCATCCCACTACTGACCAATCACAGTCATTGAGGTATGTCGATGTGCCGCATAGTTACATTTCTAGAGAGGTGTGCATCAGGCTACGGCATAGGGTTCATGTCAACGCGTTGCCTATGGTGTAGGGTCGACACATAAGTATAAATTAGGCTTGGGCACAAGAAATGCAAATTATTGATTCAAATAAAAAACAATAAAACAAGCTTTTTTCCACATGTGTTACAAAAAAGTTACTAAAAGTTTAATTCGTTCATTCATTGTCTGCAACCCTTGTCCAGTTCATTGAATCACTGGTGGGAACACACCCTGGAGGGGGCGCCAGTCCTTCACAGGGCTAGTCCAAAGTTGTATTTTACAAATTAACAAATTTAAGTATTAAATTGTTCTAAATCTGAATTCAGTTGAAATTCTACATTTTTAGTAGACATAGTTGAATAGTTAAATTTTCTTAATTTTAAGTAATGCCATGCACTGAATAGGAGTAATGTGTTTTAACTTTAATTGAGGGTGAGTAAATGTTAAAAAATATAACCTTATTAATCTTTAAGGCATTTACATGGTACATAATACACAACAATCAGCCATAACCTCAGCGCTGTGAGTGGATGTTTTTGGTCAGTGGACTATTCTCAGTCCAGCAGTGACACTGAGGGTTTTAAAAACTCCAGCAGCACTGCTGTGTCTGATCCACTCACACACTAACACACCACCACCACGTCAGTGTCACTGCAGCACTGAGACTGATCCACCACCACATCACACCTGCTCTGTGGGGGTCCTGAGTGCTCAAGAAGCTATGAACAAGTAGTTAATTAACTTTAATAGTGTTAACCATATCTCTCTCTCTCACACAGAAATGGCGAGATCTAAATGTGATCAGCAGTTTGCTCAAATCCTTCTTCAGAAAACTTCCAGAGCCTCTATTTACTAATGGTATGAAAAGTTAATAACACAGTGCCATGTTTAGTTACCAGGCTTTGATTTAACGTTCCTGGAAGTTCATCTGTTTATTAAACCAAATTAACTTCCTTGAGCTTCTGTATAGAGTAAGCACTCCACCTACAGGACACAGGTGGTAGTGGAATAATAAAAATTGACTGTCTTTATTTCAGATCTGGGTCTGTGGAGTTATTTAAAGCTAATCTTGTTGATGTTGGTTTTACAGAAAAGTATTCAGACTTCATTGAAGCCAACCGAACAGAAGATGCTGTCGAGCGGTTAAAAGCACTGAAACGACTGGTGAGTCCAGCTCCTACTTGGGACTTATCAAATCTCCCAAAGAAAACCATGTGTCTCCCTCCCAATTGTCATTGTTCATCATCAGCTGCTTTGTACACTATGTCATTTTGAAAATGCCTGATTCGTTTTGGACAGCTATGAAATGCAACTTGTGTAAAAGCAGGGAATTTAGCAACTGTTTAATCTTTCCCTCCAGATCCGGGAGTTGCCGGACCACCATTATGAAACCCTGAAATTCCTCTCCGGACACCTCAAAACTGTCTCAGAAAACTGTGAAAAGAATAAGGTACAGTGAAGCTGAAGGAGTGGGCTTAGCACAGGATGAGCTGGCAGATTTCCATCCAAGGTCTAAATTTAATTTAGTCAAGTCTTAGTTTTTTACTTTTGTTAATTCCTGAGAAGTGTAGTCTAATCAACCAAAGTTAGTTGGTAGTGCTTTTCCATCATCGAGGAACTAGAAAGGTTCCAGCTTGTGAACTAAATTCTAAAACTAAAGTCACTCTGCTCTGACTCCACTGTAAACACAGAATAAACAATGAACCAGTCTTGAGTGAAGCCACAGCAGTGCCTCCTGCTGCTGATGTATTCCTGCTTTCCCTCTAAACTTGTAGAAACACGGGCCGCTTCATTTGAGTTCTTTTGGTGGAAAAACGCTATGGGGGGCTACCAGATTTGGTACGTGGTGATTAAACTACAAATCCCATGATAATTGTAGGCAGGAAACGGCCCTGTTTGCCCTCTACCTGCCTGCAAAATATGTCCATGGATATCTTCTTCCTCAGTCACCAAAGTAACGTCTC
The DNA here is from genome assembly GCF_029633855.1 of Hoplias malabaricus. Taxonomy (NCBI): domain Eukaryota; kingdom Metazoa; phylum Chordata; class Actinopteri; order Characiformes; family Erythrinidae; genus Hoplias; species Hoplias malabaricus. Next base: position 24,443,269 of record NC_089808.1, read on the forward strand.
TAGTGTTAACTTGGCTGCTTTGAAAAACATGGGAAAGTGTGTTTTCAGCGAGACTTGGCTTGATAACAGTGATTTACACAGTTGGTTGGTTTCGCAAGCAGTCCCCAGTAATCTATAAGAAGCTTGCTGCAAACTATACAAGAAGACCATTCAGTTAGGGACCTTTGATGTGAAGGCGATCGAGTCTCACGCCAAGGCGGAGAAAGCCACAAAAACCAGTTGCCACATAAAAAAAAAAACCTGGGCTGGTCCCGTGGACCAGTGGCTGGTCCTGACGGACTTCATCGCAGTATCACTAGCGATACGGCTAACAACCTTTGGACTACATTCAGATCCGGTGAAGAATCAAAATCTGAGATTGAATAAAAGATCATTACAATATTCTGTTTTCGTATTTTATTCACATTTAAATTTCAGTGAACTAGAAAGTTAACAGCCACTTTTCTCCCGTTTATCTTTCCCTCAGATGGAACCCCGTAACCTGGCCATCGTGTTTGGGCCAACGCTGGTCAGAACATCGGAAGACAACATGACCCACATGGTCACACACATGCCTGACCAGTACAAGATTGTGGAGACACTTATTCAGCAAGTAAGGCCCCAGACGGTTGTTTGTGCTGTGAGTTATGGGTGGGCAATATGAGTGTAATGATGGTAAGACACATGTGCTCCTTGTTTCTACACTCACTGACCGTTCCAGAGCACTCTGTAGCTTTGCAGTTACAAACGGTAGCCCAGCTAGTGCGCTGCATACTTTGTTAGCCCCCTTTCACCCAGTTCTTTACTGTTCAGGGTTAGTGGCCCTTTAAGTATTGTGATAGTATATGTCTGATGTATCGCCCACACCTGAGCATGGAGACAGTGTCTTCGTGTTGTAATAGTGTTTCTTTGCTGTGTCCCCCACCCCTGCTAACCTCTCATCTCTCCCCTTCCCTTACAGTATGAATGGTTCTTCTCAGAAGATGGCGATGAGGATCCTATAGTGAGTATTAATGGGAAAGGTTATGTGTCAGAGGAGCATGTGTGAAGTGTTTTACCTATCATTACTGCTGTCATTTATTCAGGAGTGAGCTCCCTGCTTGAGTTACTCGCATTACTTTAGAGCATCATCATGTTTTCACCGTTGCCGAGTCACTCTGGGACACTTGGATTAATCACTAGTAGCTTAAAGGAGACAAATTAGACACTTTTCCAAGCCCCACAGCAGTGTTCTCCCCCTGTCTAAACAGCCCTGTTCAGAACGCCTGCTTTCGGCACCTGTTTCTTTAAATGATAATGAGCTGCTCGCTGTTCACCCCGACCCTGAGCGCACAGCAGTGAGGAGCGAGGAGCAAAAGCTGTTTTTAGCCGTTTACTCAGTGCTCTTCTTTCTCAACGCTTGTTGTGTCGGTTTTGCTGCATTGAACATTGTCTTTGCCCTCTCCCATAAACACGGGTCCAGCACTATGATTGGACAGATTCAGACGAAGGGGTGGGGCCATTTTAAAGTCTCTGCATGAAGTTGCAAAGAGGAATGGATGATTCACTAACACCACTTCAACTCGTCCCCAAGCAATTGGATCGAGCTCCATGACCCCAGAGTTTAACTAGCAGGCTTCACATACCTCTAGCTGACGTTTGGCAGTGTAAATGTTGCTTATAGGAATTTGTGCAGCTGCTCCAGAGCGACAAGCTCTTTTATGCAGATTGTCTGAGCTGTATATTAAACAGTTGAATAACTATGCGATTTTAAAATAGTTTATTAATTCATTTGTTAATTTTTTTAGGCCGCTGTGGAGCAGGAGAGCACGGTGCAGTCGCAGCCAGTCCCTAACATCGATCATCTGCTGACAAACATCGGGAGAACGGCTCAGTCACCCGGCGACGTCTCAGGTAAACCCGGCCTTTCAGAGCAGGTCCGAGCAGGAGCGCGGTGAGCTCAGGATCGGATCTGATTTACTGCAGTTAGAAATAGCTGGAGGTTTGTGTGATGATCTCGGGTGAAATGTCTTCTCAATGTTTTCTACATGTTTCTGTTTCCCTGAGTAGATCGGCAGCTACACGCACGCTTTCCATTGACTCTGAATGTTTAGGCTGGAGTAGGCTAAGTAGCCAAGCTTAGGACGATGTCTTGGTGCTCATGTGAACGCAAACTATTTTAGCAGTTTTTTTAGCAGGAGTTTTAAAGACGAAAAAAAAGTGTTTTTAGACTTTAAAGATCCTGCTGGAAAACTGGATAAAATAGTTCCTGATCTTTTTATGTATATGTGTGTGGATAAGCTTCTGGATTCTGTTATTTCCACCTTGAACTTGTTTATTTTATTATATAATTTTCTTTAATCTTCTTTGCACATTTACTTGCTTGGAGTCGTTTGTCTTTTGTTGAAATGACGTTACTCCTCCACACCTCTCCATTTTCTTTCTGGCTTTGGTTTGTATTTCTTTTGGCCTTTGCTCATATCACCACCCCTCCCCGATGCTTTAGCCTACGTTATGACTCCACTCCTCCTTTTCGTTCAGTTCTCTCCCCCCCCCCCCCCCTCCTCTTCTTACTCCTTCCTCCTTCCCTCCCATCCCCTCACCCCAGTTTCTTGCACTAACCCGGCATGTTCTTTCCCAAAAGAAAAGAAAAGAAGGAAATGAAATGAAATGAACTGAACTGAACGAAAGCAGTTTAAATGACAAAGCGAATGTGGCTGACCCGTCTGACCCGTTTTGTCTCTAGTGTTTTCTTTCTCCCTTGTCCCCGTCCAGCCCTGCTCACACATTACCCAATCTTGACACAGGCCAAGTGGGCGGCGTCTATCACACGGTGATGTCACTGATGGACTCTGTAATGTCTGTGATGGACAGCTGGGACTGTAGGAAGAAGGAGGAGTGTTGTCCCCAGTGTAGCTGCCTAGTCTGCAGAAACCCCCGGTTCTTGTAAATTGAACCCGAGCGACAGAACCAAACCAAACAGAAAAGAAAGAAATACAGAGAAACCCAAAAACCCCAAACAACCCCCGAATGAATGTCAGAGAAGTCGATATATATCTATTTCTTGTCATCGTGGTGTTTTGCACGTTTTCATATCTTATAAGACTATTATTAACAGAGAGGATACAGAGCGGTGATGGTGTCATGTGTCTGAAAAGCCTCTTTGCTGTCTCTCGTTGTCTCTGAAGCTGACCGCAAGGAGTTCTAGCATGGTATGGTCTCTCTGTCCAGGTTTTTCAACTACGCTCATGTGGCTTCACTGTCATTGGTGTCTGAGAACAAAAAAAAAGAAATGAAGGTGTGGTGGGGGGCTGAGCCGGCTATAGCACAAAAACATCAGTATATTCAGTCGTGTGCAAAAAGTTTGAGCGCCCCCACATCTGAAGGCAGGCTTTGTTCATTTGGAAGTAAGCGACTGTTTTTAAACATTGTTCAACTTTATCATGTGTAAATACATTTTTAATGTAATTTTTAAAGCAACACTAGGTAAGATTTGGTATTTTTGGTATATCTGGGCTCCCCCTACAACTTTACAGCATTGTCCTCTGATCATGAGGGTTTGGTGTGTGCTCCTACCCTCCTCCAAAAGTTACATAGTGCAGTTTCTGTGGTGCCAAGTCCAGAGTAGCAGCGACAGAGACTCTGTTCTCAGCGGAGCATCACAATGATTTTGAAGCTGTTATTAAGGGTAAAAGTACTACCTAATGTTGCTTTAAATGCATATTTCAAATGTAATAGACAATTACTTTTTGCTTTATCCTCTGAAGTCTGTGGAAATATAACACATTTTTGCTTTTAACATCAACAAAATGCCCTTTCACCAGGGGCGCTCAAGCTTTTGCTCTCACAAAAAACGGCACACCATTCTGCAGCATTACGAACGGAGAGTGAGCAATGGGGGCTTTGTTTGGGGTTCTGGAGAAACCCGTATAAAGGACACTGTTCCTCCCCTGCAGTTGCCTCATTAGCCCCTATCTGCCCTCCTCTCATATCTGCCCCTTTGTTGTTACCCCACCCATAAATCGCTCAGTGCTTCAGTCCGTCTTGCATCACCACAGTCAGACACACCCAGGCATTTACTGTACGTTAGAAATGACTAGATTAGGATCACCCACTATTATCAACACAAAAATAGAAGCCATGGCGCCCCCTACACTTCCTGTAGTGTAGTGCAGTTTGTCGGAATGGCTGCATGTATTGTAGATACATTATAAGCATGAATAATTTTCATATATACTTTGGAGGACATTTTATACACATTTATTTATATGTATTGACAACAAACGATTTAGTTTATAAAAGATTTAGTTCACTAATATTCACAGCTTAACTCAGCTTAGCTTTCTGTTGGTGTCCAACACTGTCCAGCTTTAACGTTAGTCATTATCTGTGTACCATTTGTAAAGGGATTATTTTTTTAAATCCTTATTTAAACCACGCTATCCTCGTTAGTCCCATCGCACATGAATTAAAACTTGGTTGCAGCTCCCACTCGCTTTCTCTGTGAAGATGTGTCTCCTCGCCTTGGTGGTGTCTTTACGTTGGGAAAGAATGCCTTTTCGTGAGTGTGTATGAGTGTTTGTGAGATATCTGAATGGCCGTTGACATGCCGTGTCTGTGGGAATGTGTGCATGAGCGGCTTCCCGTCTTGGTGCAGCTGCCGGGGTCATCCTCCTGTCATCTCTCATCCCTCGATCTCCCCTGAACTCCCTCCATCTCTGTCTCTCTCTGTGTGTGATCGCTTTACTGCATCGCCCACATCTCTCTTCTAATCTCCTCATCTGTTTGTGCTCTTCTTGTTGTCTGAGGTTTGTGACGTTATCTCCTTCCGCTGCTGTTTTGGGTTCACTGCAGTTCCCCTTTAATACCTCTTCTCTTATTTTATTTTATTTTTTTTATCCTTTTTCTCAACAGATTCAACCACCAGTGACTCTGCTAAATCAAAGGTGAGTACCTGATAACACAGACATCTCCAGCATCTTGTGTTACTCACATGGAAAAAAGAGTCTAGTCTACTTTTCAGTGTTTGTGCCGAAGTCTGTCACTGGATCAGAGCAGTCTTCACTATCTTCATAATTTCCATGAGTCTCAGCAACACTCAAAATGGTCTTGATCCACTTAGCTCTGTGGTTCCCAATTCAGGCTCGAAAAAGGAGATGAAACGGGAGGGAGAGAGAGAGAGGTGGAATAGTAAGAGTGAGAGTTAGTTATGATATTTAATGCATATTTCAGTGTAAATAGAATGTAATCTACTACGAGTAGCAACGCTGTGTTTACATCACTACATAAAACAGCTAATCTGTCACTAGACTCTGTAAAAAGAGTGAATTATGGGAGGAATTTGTGGCCACATTTGATTAATTATTGTTAAAAAAAAGTACATCTAATAACATTAATATGTGTGTAAAGTATAACAAGATGTAAGTCACTATACGTAGAAAGATACATGTATGTACACACACGTGCGAGTTCAAATAGAATGTAGTGAATATATAGTGTATTGATATACAGTGGAACCTCTACTAACGAACGCCTATACTAACGAACTTTCCAAGATACGAACCGGGCATTTGAATATTTTTTGCCTCCACCAGCGAACCGCGACTCTAGAAACGAACCCAAGGCTTCAACGTAGCAATATGTAACCACTTAAAACTTTTTTCTTTTTTATTCCTGTTACCACTGTATTTCTGTTTTATTTTTAGTAATGCTACATGTATTTTTTTTTTTTTTACTAATTTGAGAGTGTTGTAAACATATATCAGTGCAAAAAGGGTGACTTTCGGGGTGGGGGCTGGAACGGAATAATCACTTTTCCATTATTTTAAATGGGGAAAATTGACTTGAGAAACTAACTTTTCCACTTACGAACCGGGTCACGGAACGGATCAAGTTCGTAGGTAGAGGTTCCACTGTATACAGAATATAGATGATTAATGTACTATAGTGTACAGTGTGCACACATTATTTATTCATATTGCACAGGTATACACTGTATGAATAACAGTTATAAATGAGTCTAGTGTATACAGTATGTGGGTGGTGTATGGGGCAGTTGCTGCAGCTCTACTTGGAGCCAGGGAACCTCTAAAACTTGCAGAACCAGGAATGAGAACCACTGATTTAGCTAGATCCAGTATCCCTTGACTGTTCTTTGCTCACACGTTCTTCTGGTTCTACAGCAGGGCTCCTGGGGGTCTGGTAAGGACCAGTATAGCAAAGAGATGCTGCGCTCTTCCATCTTTGCCAGCCGCAAGCGCAAAAAACCCAAGGACAAGTCTCAGCTGAGCAGCTCAGACGACGACCTTGACGCCTTGTTCTCCAAGAAAGAGCTCCAGGAAGAAGGCAACTCGAACTGGCCCGCAGACGACCAGGCTGAGGAGACTGAGAGCGAAGCTGGGGTTGGTGTCCCACTCAAAGGGTCTGAGGACGTGGAACAAAGCAAAAGACAGAGCACTGTGGATGTTTCCAGTGAGCAGCAGCTTCCAACCTTGACCCCGCAGTTGATCACAAAACCCAGTGAATCTCCCAGACTGAACTACCGCGCTCAGGTGGCTCGTCAGAACTCCCTCTCGGATCCCACTTCCAACTACGACGAAGGTTGTGTCTCGGACTTGGGGACGTTGAACAGCACCAGTTCCCAGGCTTCAGTTCCCAGGGTCAGGCAGGGCAGGATCCCTGGACACTGGGCAGAGAACCCAGGAGCAGCAGCAGAAGTGTGTTCAATCACCTCAGATTACTCCACAACTTCCTCAATGACCTTCCTGACCGGGGTGGAGTCAAGCACATTGAGCCCGGAGGTTCGCTCGGTGGCCGAGAGCCGGGGAGACGACGCAGACGATGAGAGGAGCGAACTGATCAGCGAGGGAAGGAACATGGAGACAGACAGCGAGAGTGACCTCTCCGTTTTTGCGTCTGGCCGAGAGAGTGTTACTGTGGAAGAGGGCAGGGCCACGCCTATGCAGGAAGCCCCAAGCCTCATCGCATCCCATCGAATCATAGCATGCGATACCCTCTCCCGAAAGAGAGGCAGCCGGCAGAAAACAGACAGCGAGTCTTCGACCGACCGCAGCGAGAGAGAATCCGTACGGTTGTCCAGATTGCTGGAGCCGGCCAAAAACAAAACAAGTGGCAGCCCAAATCTGTCGAGGAGCGAGTCCGAGAGGGAGAAATCCGAGTCCGTCTGGCGCCTCAAGATCACAGACAGGCTCAAATGCCGCCTGCGATCGTCCGCAGACGACATGTTCGGGGTCGGATCCCAGCGAACGAGATCGCCCGAGACCCGCAGCAAGAGGAAAACCAACATCCGGCGGCGCCACACCATGGGTGGCCAAAGGGACTTTGCAGAGCTTTCCGTCATCGGCGGCTGGCAAGGCAGCGAAGGAGCCGAGCTCTCGGCCATGGATCGCCTGAAACCCAAGTGCAGCTCCCAGGATTTCTCCATCACAGACTGGATTGTGCGAGAGCGCACTCGAGCTAGCAACCCTGAGGTCAGCCTGGACACGCTGGACATGTTTTCCGGCGGGCCCTCGCGCTCCTCTTCCTCCTCCTCCAACCCGCTGCAGTTTCTGAACGGAGATGTGGCGTCCTCTCAGAGCAAAGGCCTCGACGCCCACCCTCACAAACTCTCAGGAGCCCAGGTGGTGCGCTCCCGTTTCTATCAGTATCTGTGACAGCGAGTGGGTGAACATGGGAGGGCTCTGAAGGTCTTTGCTACTGAATGTCTGAAGTTGTGGATGTTTCTTAGGACTTTGAGAAGGTGCCTGCTGATGGGTATCTGAGAGAGAGAGAGAGAGAGTGAGAGAGAGAGTACTTTTTTATATGTGATTTAAGTGGAGAATTAAACGGTACGGACGCGGCTCTGACAGATGGGAGGAGACGAGCGACCACACCTTTCACACGTTCGCTCTCTCCTGCTGACTGCCAGGTCCGCTCTGCTTATTTCCCTCTCATTAAACCAGTTTTCTTATTGACCAAAGGTCACACGGTGAAGAGAAACGGCTCTCGCGTTAGACCTGGTGAACCCCCGGCGCTGCTGGACGAAAGCACAGGCCACATTTCGACAGGAGTTGAGGTGAGAGAGGGTAGAGTCGAGTACAGGAGGAGAGGTAGGTCACTGTAGGGTTGTGTAGGACGTTGAACAGACAGGTTCTTAGTGTCTTTTATTTTTAAAGTATTTGCTAGGATTTTATTGCAAGTGTAAGGAGGTCTTCTCAGTCGTGATTGGTCCTTCTGTAACCAAAATGAAGAATGTATTTTATCTGCTTGCTGTAACACTTAAAGCGTACTTGCGAGTGTCTTTATTTTTAGTGTATATAGACCCCTCTTCCTTCTCCTTTTACTTGAAATGGTTCCCTCCCTCTACCCCACTTTTCAGCCTGGTTTATTTCAGACCGCTGCGTGTGCCGTGTCGTGGGATAGTGTGTGTTTTTTATTATTTGAGACGGTGCATGGCAGGAGCCAAACTCTCTTCATGACGACGAAATCAATTCGTTTTCCATTTCCTAACGAACGAGAACTGGACGCCTCTCTGATGCAATATGAAGCGTAGCCTGTGTGTTGTCGTAATGACCAATATTCCAGCAAAAAATAACACAGAATAAGGAGAGGTTGAAAGTTTGAGATAAACTTGGATTCTCTGATGAATGAATTCCCCTCATGAATTTACGAACGTGCCATAACTTCAGACCTACTGTGAAAAGACCTGGATTACAGACGGAGGGAAGGCATCACACAAGAAGCAAGCTTCCTTACATTTCCTTTCGGCATTCCACCTTGTTTTTAACACATCTTTTGTTCCCGTTTTTCTACGTTTTGATCTTTCCATTTTGCGATTGGTGTTTTACCCCGACTTGAATTTTAAATATTCCTGTATAGTGCATAACTTAAGTGTACATATCTCCTCCGATGTCTCAGCGGCGTCCTTCCTCTCGTCCCGTTTCTTTCTGTAAGTATTGTACAATACAGGCATGTAGATAGGTGACGTCTGGGAAAGGGGGGCTGTGAACTGGACCATGATCAATCATCTCTGGGGGCACGCACTGTGTCCCCTGTGTGTGGGAGAGAAATAAAAAAAGAAATGCTTCCTTGACTGTTTGTATCATCCTGTGTCCTCTCCAGAAAGTGGAGGGACATTCACCAAACACTGGAAAATAAAATACTTTGTCTGACCCAGAGTCCGTGTGTGGCCGTCCGTTACTTCAGTTGCAAAGCTGTGTTCTGCTTCATCTCACTTTATTTACTTTATTTCATGGGTAAAATAAATCTGCAGCAGTTTCACATCCATTAGGAACCCACAGTATTTTGAGAAGTATATTGTGGCACTTTTAAACAGCACTAGGAAAGATTTGGTATTTTTGCCTGAGCTCCTGGTACAGTTGTAGAGTGGAACTCATTTTTACAGCACTGTCCTGAAGGATAAGGAGGGCGAGATGAAGGTGGGGTGGTTTCCTACCCTCCTCCAGAAGTTACATAGTGCAGTTTCTGCAGTGCGGAGCCTAGAGTAGTAGCAACTGAGGCTTTATACTCCCTATTACAGCTCTTTGAAGCTGTAATTTTAGGGTTAAAATACCACCTAGTGTTGCTTTAAAGCAGAAAACGTATTTGTTGAACAAGATCCAGCACATCATACTTTTGCCCAAATTTCAGTGTCATCACTGGTAGAGCTGACCCTTTTTCACCACTAGGTGGCAGAGGAGCTCCACAGGGCTTGTGCTCAGGTAAGTGTTGTGTTTTCTGTCCTTCTCCATTAAAGAGAGTGCACAGGCAAAAATAACAACCCCAGACCAAGCTTTCAAAATGCTTTATGTACAAGGTACACACAGTAGGGACTGAGACAGGTTCGTAATTTACACATCTGTACATCTGCAGACAAGACGAGTTTGTTTTTTTCTTTTATTTCTCTCACGACGTAACATTAAGGTGGAACCACGTAAGGACATTCAAGCTGTCAGACGTTTACAACACTTAGATCTAAGAGTCCAAATAAAAGAAGAACGTAAAAGTAAAAAGCAGCTTACTCGCTAGCATGCCGAATTAAAGCGTGAAAGAAAATCTGTACAAAATGTGCCTCGAGGACCGTTTGGACGTAATCACAGCCGCTAACACGAAATAATACATAGAATTGAGGGGAAAACCAACTGTAAGAGCGGTACCTGATGACGTTAAGCTAGAGTATGAGTACAGATGTCCTCCTCTGCTGAAATGGGACTGGAACACCACTAGCGAGTTTGGATAAAGATGATAAAGATGATTAAAGATGATTAAAGGTGCCCTGGCAGGGTTTCTGACGTGTTTCTCAGTGTTCAGCGCTCTCCACAATGTAAAAATCTATTGTCTCCAAGTTATTTTAAATTCTTAAACACTTCACAAACAACCCCATCGTGTACAGCTTTACTTCAGTAAGGCACAGTGACTAAAGTAATAACAATAACCTCCGCTGTCCTCAGTTGTATGGATTAATCAGAATAAAGTTTAAAAGAAGAAACCGCCATTTTTCTACCCCCCGCCCATTCGCCAACCAACAAAACACTATGGACCGGCCCCCGGCTGCTCGTGGGCTGCGTGTTACTACATATCGATTTGAAGCTACCTTACTGCAACAGATACTTTATCCACGTTACCAGAAAAAGACAAATGAAGAGGTTCAATGTTGGATTTCCTCTAAATCCAAACTAAAGGACCTTTTTAATGAGCTCAGAAACAGAACATAGACACGCTGAGCTGTGACTAACGGTGGTAGAGGGTAGCGTCCTCTTTTCCGATACTGTAAATAGACACCCCTTGTAAAAGGCGACCTCAGCTACTTGGGGTGCTCTGGAGAGCCATGCAGAGGCTAGAGAGGTATAAGCCACCCCCCCCCCCCCGGTTTTGGGATGTGTCGCAGTAAAACCATGTTCTCTGGACTGATGGAGCACCGTCCACCACTAACAGGATCAGCTGGAGTGAGGTTGGCGATGCTGAATTTGGGACTGCCATTAAATCCTCACAGCAGTGTATCAACATAGTGTAAAAGCTGCCCAGAAAAAAATGAGACACTTTTACACTGCATGGTACCTACACTACTCATCTTTTCTGCTTCTCCACCAGGTAAATCTCGTCCTGGTCCTGGAAACGGGACGGTACTTGTGGGAGCGGAAAACCAACCAGTGACCAACAGAGTAGAGTCCAGTAGAGTAGGGACCATGCAGTGGAAAAGCACCATTTAAGACTCTTCCTCCAGTGACACTGAGGTGTCCAGACACTTCTGGCCATTTGGTGTGTCCCTATATTGTGCTAGTGTCCTTCATCACTGCTTGCCTTGAGACACCATCATAAGGGGAAGAAACGTTCTGTTCACTTCTTTGGCCTCGTCCCAGACAGCACTGTCTGTCGCAAAGGGTCCCATTTGTCATTGTAGAGAACAGGGCACTCACTTCTGTCCTTCATGATGCAGACTGCAATAATGTGATGTGGCAACGGCCCCCTGGGTAAAACTGAGATTCAGATGTGGAGGGGTTTGTTTACAGTGGTGTCCATCAAAGCTGAGATGTTCAGACGTGAGATAAAGGAGTTGTCAACCAACAACCTGTAGCCCACATCGTTTAGAATGTGACTGTTTAACATTTTAAGTCCAACTCATGAGATAAAGGATCAACCATTTTCATAGACTCTTAGTGAACCAGCTTATGCTCCATAGAGTGGGTCTCGCTGCATGTTTGAAACGGGTTTAGGACAGAATCCTGTACACATCTAGGCCACTAGGTCAGTGTAACACCTGTTTTATAACTTTAAGACGAATAAGTGCCACAAATGACTGACAGCTCCTTTAACTTGTCACTGAGCAGTGTATAAGCCAAGTACCCTTGACGTCTTCATAGTGTGCACTTGGTGGAGGACTGTTATTGTGCGATTTGGGATGAGGCCGTTTTTCCCACTGCTTTCTCCTTTAAAATCCTTGTAGGTGAAGGGCTCAGGTCTATGCAGACGTCCAGAACCGACCCATCTGAGACGGAGATGACGATGAGGGAGGTTTTGGGAGACAGTTTGCATATCGGGCTGTAAGCTGGCCTACGCTTGGCTCTGAGAGAATGTGGGTGTGTGCGCGCTGCAAAAATTACCTTAAGTAAAATCATCTAAAATGTAGTGAGTATGCTTTATATTTCATTATGAGACGAAATCCTGGATATTTTAAGATTTATAACCCATTTCTTTTCCGTTTTTCTTATTAAGTGATTTTATTTAGAGTGTGCGAGATGAAGTCACCTGTTCAGTGCATGTTCACATCAGTGTGTGAATCTGGAGGCCATCAACCCACACACTGAAACAAGAACCCAGTCAGTTTTCTGTGTGCTCTAAGTCAGAGAACACAAGATAAAATGAGCAGCTCTGGTTCTGCTCCGCTTCTGACGTCAAGTGCAGAGGCTTTAGAATGGCCCCGCCCCCTCGTCTGAGTCTGTCCAATCAAAACACTGGACCATAATTTGTGAGAGCACAAAAGACGAGGTTAAATTCAGCAAAACGAACACAACGAGTGCAGAGAAATAAGAGCACTGAGTAAAAACGAAGAAGAAATAGAACCGAGCAAAAACGGCTAAAAAGCAGAGCTCCTCACTGCTGTGCCCTCGGGGTCGGGGTGAACAGCGAGCGGCTCATTATCATTTAAAGGAACAGGAGCTGAAACAGTCTAAGAGTGAGAAATATTAACTACTGACCACATTTAAGATGATTTTACTGAATAAGACTTTTTGCTGCGTGTGTGTGTGTGTCTCTGTCTGTCCAAGGGGAGTTTAACCATCGTCCTCGTTCTCCTGCTCCAGCTCGTCTTCACTCACTATCTCAGGGGGTCTGAAACACGCATCGAAGAAGTTGACGAGCGACTGACTCAGGTGCTGTCTGGAGCCCTCTGAGTGGAGGAAGTGCCCCTCGTCTGGGTAGATCTGGACAGAGAGACAGGAGACGTTATAGAGACTAGTTTCTGCAGAGCTAGGATGTGTATTTTGGACATTTTTAATGAGCCACATCCACTGGATCAGCACACACACAAGGTCCCACTCTTGGCTCCAAACAGGGCTTCCAGATTTTTTCAATGCAGCAGTTATTTCATTTAACTCATCTTTAAACTGCTGTTTAGTTACTTAATTGTTACTTGAATTGTAATTAAAACAAAAACTAAAATTCTCTTTGGTCACAGGCAGCTTCCAACGTTCGCCTCAAAGTAACGATACTCTATGTACGATGCATCAGCCACAAGATTAAAAACATGTGTTACAGCACCCCCTGTTGAAGTTGGGGTGGATATATCGGGCTGTTGGTGAATAGTCAGTTCTTGAAGTTGATGTTGGGTAGCACTGTGATGGTTATAATGTTTTGGTCAGTGACTTGTGGGGTGACCCTGGTGTGCAGGGGTCAGTACTGTCCAAGGCAGTGGTGTTAATCGTGTTTAATCAGTTTATTTTTCGAAGCCTGTGACCACAGAGTGACTCCAAAAATGTAGAAGAGTAAATGGTCTACATCTAAACATTTAATGAGGACAAAGGCGGCCGGGTCAGAGCGTTCAGAGCGTGGGGAAGAGAGCGTCTGTGGAGCCGTGGGGTTTAAACACAGCTCTTACCTGTAACGTGTAGTTGGCCTTTTCGTTTATTAAGTGGGTTATGAACTTTGCCGTGTGCTGGAAGTGGACTTTTTCTGCAGAGAGAAGGATAATGATAATGTTTAGAGCTGATGCTGCACTTCAATTCGTAAAAAAAATACAACAAGGAATCGAAAGTCATGTTACCGTCCGCCGTGGGGTGAATGATGAGGAACTTCTTTTCGTCCAGGTGCCCCGAACGCTGCGCTAAACTCGACATCTGTCAGAAAAACACACTCACGGTAAAGGATCACTGCTGAAGGGGGAAAGGAAGCAGGATACAGTTTTAGACTGAGGGGGGGCTTTGATTTTCTCATTGAAAACAGAGAAGACGGAAGCTCCTAGGGATGGGCACAATGTTTTGATTAATCAGGAAATTATTGGAAATCAATAAGTAAACTAGGATAATCAGTTATACACAAGTTAACTTTCAGCGGTGTCTCGTTCTCATTAAATTATCCTTAACTCAGAGTCTGAACTCTGTACTCCCCCAGGGTTGGATCCTGTCCACCTAGAAACCACAGGCAATCGGCCTCCAAGGAGAAGGACTGGGAATTATTTAATGGTGTGAAAAATCATTAATGAAATATGACAGAAAATATAGGCCCATCCCGAGTATCCACATACAGGTCTACAACAACAGGAAGAATATAGTTCTGTATAGAAATATGTATGATTATAATAATTTATGACTGAATGATGACTTAAAAGAGCAGTATATCTATAGTACAGTAGGAATATATGCATATTTCCACAAAACTAATGTTGCTCCTTCATTTTCCTTTAGAAACTCAGCAGAAACTGTTTATTGGCCATTTAAAGATCTGGAGAGGGGACAGTACCTCGTAGACTCTCTGGTTGGATCGGGGATGTCCTAGATAACGCTCCGAGAACGCTGAGGCTGCAAAAGCAAGAACAGCATTGTGAAAAGACGCAGAATACTGTCAGGAGTAATGTGAGTGTCTGTGCTGAAGGAAAGCGTGTGAAAATTGTAGTTCCACAGATAACTCAGAAAGGTTGCCCAGGTGTGGCTGGATCATTGGGGTGAAACTATGGTATTCCAGGTATTTTCTAGGGGATTTTTCTGTGGTGTTTTAAGTGTTGCTAAGGTGTCCCAGGTGGTTGCTATGGTTCCAATAGAAATCACGGTTTTCATTTACTTTAAAGCAAAGAAGGTTTTTTTGTTTCTTCTAGAAAGGAGTGATTTTGGCGATTCAAGGTTTTGACCTGACAGTGCTGGCCTGTGATTACCACACAGAGACGGGGAGAGTGGACGTGATGGTGATGATGTTACCGTAAAGGCTGAAGTCTGTGATGGGAGAGACCACCGCTCCACATTTAAACTTGACGTCGTATTTGAGGGAAGAGTCTTCAGAGCTGAGCAAAAGACTGGCCAGGTATCCTCCATAAACCTGCAGAACACGGAGAAAACACTAGGGTTTAATACACTTCTGTCTGAGTCAGGACACAAACACACAACCGAATGAAGTCTGACCACCTTCAACAGTTCACAACCTCCCAACTCCCTTTAAAGACGCTATGTATTTTGAACTTTGTATCTCTGCTCTTGTGGTTGTACAGCAGCAGTGTCTGTTGTGTGTAGATCAGTTCACTGGTCAGCTACTACTCTCACACTGCCTCTAGAGTCTCTAGAGAGAGTCTGGTACCCTTCACCGCAAAGGACCAATCACAAGTCTGCTATTCTGGAATGACATGTAGGAGGAGACAGGCTTTGATTCAAGTCGGACCAATACCAGAGCCAGATGTATATACGCAGATGTACAGACAGCCAGTCATCACGCGGCTGGCAAAATTCTAAAAGTGGGGACGTATTAAAGCACTGAAGGTATCAGACTATCCGTCTACTGGGCAGAGTCTTTGGCCGAGTATAGTCTGCTACTGACCACATCACACTGCTTAAATCAGACCTGCAAGGTCAGAAGGATCCCCTTATCCCCAAATAACCTCAGCAGGGGTCAGGTCGGGAGAATCTGAGGAGACTATTTAGGGTAAACCAGTCCACAAGAGCCCCACAGTCAGGGGAGGATTTGCAGAAGATGAACATCTACAGGCAATCATACACAAGCTCCTGATTTAGGAACCGTCCACTGACTCCTCCCATAACATCCAGTGGAGCCAATCAGACACAAGCTCCTGATTTAGGAACCACACGCTGATGACTCCTCCCATGAACATCCATTGGTTTCTAAACTATAACCAATACAGATTGATCCACACAAACCCTTGTGTGTGCAGCATCTGCCGGGAAGTGAACTTTCCTAAACCCCTTGCAGCGTGGTGGCCCGACTGGAGCCCTGTCTACACTCAAATAAAAAATGTCCCCCTCTCTGTGGGGTTATTTTAAACCTGAGCCTGAGCTCAAATTCCTGCCGTCTTCCAGAGTCCAGGCCTGAGTTAATTATTCATCCAGACATTTCTGGACCAGAGGACGCTCCAAATTTAACAGGAAGGTGTCCACCTCCCACAACTCTCCTCTCCTCTCTCTCTCTTGCCCACTCATTTCTTTCTTTCTCTCTCTGATACAGTTCTACCATGAATTACTAATTCACCTTTCACTGTTCCACTCCTTAAAAACCCAGCCCCAGCACAATTGAGAAGTGCTGAGTGGCTTCAGGAACGAGAAAATGAGAACTACAGCGTTTAATCAGAGAGAGAGATGAATTACACAGAGACAATGAATTCAATTTCTCTGACAGTGAGACATGTTTCTGCTGACTCTCACTATTCAAACCTCCAGAGGGATCAAGAGAAACACCCTTTTTCTTTCTATCTCTCTGTTCTATTTTCTTTCACCATCCCTCTTACTTCCTCTGCCTCTATTCTCTCCTCTTTTGTTACATCTCCGTCAAACATTGTCTTGTATGTCCCCCGTTGTTTTCTCTTTCTTCTTTTTCTCTCTCACTCACTGCAACCCCCGCCCCTCCCTCTCTCTCTCTCTCTCCCTATTCTCTCTTTCCATCTGACCTCAGAGTGTCAGAGAGAGAAACAGATTGAGCTGAGGACAGTGGACTCACCCGTCCGTAGACTCCGATTCTGGATTTATCCACGTATGACTCTTTGGAAATGATGCTGCGGGTGGAAAAACAAGACGGGTGTCAATTTAACCTTGAATTTAACCCTTAAAGGCAGCATCTACGACTGTGGGGAACTACAGTTCTCTGGTTTGTTTATGTTCAGAAGCTCTGCGTCTTTTAAGGTAGAAGAGTGTGTTTGAGGAAGAAAAAGTACGACTGTAGTTCGTTGGCTGAAGTGTATTTGTAATAAAAAAGTATTTATTCTGTTTGAATTCCCAAGAACAGAAATTTGTAACTCGAGTTGTTTAGTTTTGTAGCAATTTCCCAGTTAGTGCTCTTCTGAATTATTTCTCTTACCTAAATAATCTAAAGCAGCAACAATATGTCAGTGTTACCCACCGACGGAGCAGGAATAAAGCAATATCTTCATTTCTTTTCACGATTTTCAGCATTTGGAGTCTCTCTCTCTGTCAATTCTCTGGTGTGAGCTGAGAGAGAGAACCTAATGTTTGACTGAGCCACTTTTTTTTTTTTTTTTTAAACTGAGACACTTTCTTTGTTCGTTCAGACACTGGGGCTTCGTAAACACATTAGAATAGAGAGTTTAGGAAAAACTGTAATTACAAGCCTTTAAACGTCCTGGAAGTACCTCCTGCATGTGGGGATAATACTGCAGTCCCATTCTCAATTTAAACACAGCTTTCTGAGTATGTTTCTCCATAATCCAGAAGACATTTTCTAAGCTCCAACCTCAAAGCCTCGAGCTGGTCCATCTCCTCCATCTGCCCCAGTTTTCTGCGGACCCGGTGGAGGAGGTTTGTTCCCTGGAAGCCGCTCCCTCTGCCGTCAAATCGCATCACGATCACACCGTAGGAACTGACCAGCACCGAGGCCCAGTCCACTGCAAACTTCTCTGTCACCATCTGACCACCAGGGGTCCCATCACTGTGACACACACATGCGCACCGGGGTTTAAGTACTCACATCATAAACTGTCCCTCTTTTATATATATATTTATATATATGAGTAAAATAATTTGATGTAGTACATAAATATGATTTGTCTCCAAATGTCTTCCTCAACCTCTGGCTTAAAGCAACAGTAGGTAGTATTTTACTGTAAAATTAAAGCTTCAAATTCACTGTGATGCTGCACTGAGTTGTAATAGATCGTCTGGGCTCAGCACTACAGATACTGCACTATGTAGCTTTTGGGGCGGGTCAGAAACCACCCTGCCTCCCCTCCTGATTTCAGGACACTGCTGTAAAAATGAAATACACACTGCAACAGCAGGGAGAGTCCACAGCAAAAATATTTAAATAGTGTTGCTTTATGTGGTTGACTCAACCATTAAACAGCCATTTCCTATTGTATCAGGTTTTAAAACATACCCCCAGTCCATAGACTAAGACTGTTTTGAATCAGAAATGACCACAGGGGCAGGTTGGGCCCACCTCTGTTTCAGAAACTGCCCGGGGACCTCAGCTTTACGTATCCTCTGTAAGTCAGCGCTGTTTATTCAGTACAGTGTCCCTGACACTGCAGCCAGGCATTGGGATCCACACAGAGAGCAGGAGAGCACCCCACAACTAGCGCCACCTTCAGCAGCCACACTACTTTTCCTAGGAGGAGGAGGTGGTCTCCCATCCAAGTCCTCACCTAAACATGCTTAGGCTGCTGGCAAAGGACAATGATGTTAATGAACTGGGGAAAAACATGATCCAGGCCCTGAGTTTTAGCAGCGAGTTTCAGAGCGGCTGGGTTTTGCTGAAGTAGTGTAGCAATATAACTGATGATCTCAGCAGGGTCTGGCCTTGTCCTGCCTCAGTCTCAGGCTTGTTGTTGTGTTCAGGAGCAGTGTGTGGCGTCTGCAGGAGGTCTTCTCTGTCACTGAAACACGGAATCAGAGACTCAGGAGAGCAGAGGAGCAGCTGGAGGAGGTCTTCCCTGTCACTGAAACACGGCAGAGGCTCAGGAGAGCAGAGGAACAGCTGGGTCTCTCCTCCTCTTCGGCCTAATTAACACAAACACGGCACCGAGAGCAAACACAAGCCTCATTAGAGATCTCGGAGTTATCTCCTCTGTGCAGCTCTGAGAAAATACCTCATCCGAGGAAAATCAAATAATTAAAACACAATCCTCCAGCAGCATCAGCGCGGCATCAAGGTCATCACCCTGTTACTTAACCACTAAACCACTGCTATAAACGGAGCTGTTTCTGACAGCTTTAGAGAACAGGAGATTCAGTATTATCCCAAAAATGGACATCTGTAAACGGCTTGGGGTTTTGTAACATTAGAAAACCACTAACAAAACAAGCTTATGGTGCTTTTCCACAGCATGGTCTCTACTCTACTGGGCTCTACACTCTGTTTGGTCCCTGGGGTGGTTTTTCCTCCCCCTGATATATATTGGGTGTTGTCTGGTGTATTGACGTGTTGTTGTTGTTGTTGTTTGGGACTGAACACAGCTCCGTCATCAGTTCAGACAGATCAGTAGAGTTTGTTCCTTCCTTGTTGCAGCGTCCAGCTCTCGCTGGATTCTTTCATCCGCCACTGATCCAAGGAGCGTTTGAACCTCTTCAAAAAACCACGGCGTAATTTTACGAGCTGCCGTCGTGAGTCGGATAAAAACAAATGTGATCTCTGCTGCAGCTGGAGATTTTACAGATGGAGAGTTGGTGCTGGACGTCTGCGTTGCGTGGCGTAGAGTGACGACTCTCTCTGGACAATCAGCGCTCTGCAAGGTTTACACGCCACGGTTTAGTCCCTACTCTGCGACTAAACAAGAACCCGCTTCCAGAACCAGGACCATATTCACCTGATGGAGGAGCAGAGTTGACTCTCTCTATGGAGCAGCAGGTGGGGGGTATGTTTTAAAACTTCAACAACACTTCTACAGCACATTAAATGTTGGTGAGTGTGTGGTGGTCTTACACCAGCAGGAGTAAGGGGTAGTGAGCTGTGCTGATGAACCCCGCAGGCTTCAGGATCTGGATGGTCAGAGCTGTGGGGAGAGTGGTGAGGAATTTATTCTGACTGATCAGATTTATTGATCAGATATTAGTGGGGGCTGTTGTACTCACTGTAATCATCGATGGTGATCTTTTGGTACTCAATTATTGGCATCTGCACAGAGCTCACTGTGACATTCAACAAGTCATTCGCCTCCACATCCAGCAGCTCTATACACACACACACACACAAAAAAAGAAAGTGACAGGGAGAATAAGCTATATTACCTATATCTGTCTCTGTATCTGTTATTACTATCCAATCAATCAGTCAAAGAGGAGCAGTGACCAGATTAGATCTCTCTCTCTCTATAAATTATTCAGTCAATCTATCAGTTAATTAATTAAATACAGACAGATATAATTCATATTGGTGCAGTAATTGATCTGATATTTTCTGCAGTGTTTTGTGGCGTTTTCCTGCCTATTGCTGCTCTATTCTGAGCAAGTGTGTGTGTGTGTGTGTGAGAGAGAGAGAGAGAGTGACAGAGTGGCTTCTCAAGAAATCAGCCGGAGTCCAGCATCCTGTTTTCTCCAGGGGGGAAGGGGGAGGGGCTCTAATCTTGTTTCCCTGACAACCACATCCCTGACGCTGGTCTAAATGAGGTGTAAAGGCCTTTTTCAGCCTGCGGTCAGCGCTGTTGCTCCAGCAGCAGGCCACAGGGTCAGAGTGTGCCTTAAAGACTTGTTTACAGAGTGACAATGGCTCATTGCTTAATACTGGACCAGCAGCTTCAACAGGTGATTTATGATGTTTCCCACCAAAAGTGACCAGGTGTGTGTGTGTGTGTGTGTGTGTAGACGTGCACTTTGTAGCGCCATTTCCTCCGGTTCTTCAAAGCTCAGGACAGCCAAAGATGTGATGGTAGTGTGTTAGTGTGTGTTGTGCTGGTGTGAGTGGATCAGACACAGTAGTGCTGCTGTGTCCACTCCCTGTCCACTCTATGAGACACTCCTCTCTTGTTGTTCTGTCTTGTAGATGTTAAGTGACATCTACAAGTGTTAAGTAAAGCTCCAGCATCACTGCTGGGTCTGATCCACTCGCACCAGCACAACACACACTAACACACCACCACCACGTCAGTGTCACTGCAGCACTGGGAATGACCCACAAGGTGGTTTTAGTTTTATGGCTGAATTGTACGATACATACGGCCTATGTTGTGACGGTGTTACAGATTGGACACTCACTCTGGTAGAGGCCGTCTCTCGTGCTGTACACGGCGGTGTGTGGCACTCCGGGACCTGCAGGGGGCAGCAGAGAACATCAGCTCCGACACAAAACTAAAGAAACACACTTTAGACTGTAAAGAGCTCCTTGACTGATTAAAACCACTGTAGAGGCTCTGTCTTATTCTCTTTGGTAAATGCCGTGTGATCGCAGCGGCAGGGGCTCAGCCTCTGGCTCTAATTAATAACTGAGCACCAGCCGCCGGCTTCCTGCCCCAACATCGCTAAGTAGATCAACTGCCAGAGCAACCCGGCCTTTAACTCTCCGGTCAAAACTATGATTAATGCACTCCGAGCGATCACGATCCGCTCAGCGCCACCCCGGACGCAACAATACACCTCTCTGATATCAGATATTTACCGTACTGTGTGTTTAAAGACAGAAAAACAACTCTGAGGAAGAGACGATGTAGGAACAGCAGGGAGGAAAGGAGAAACAGAGGCTGGAAAAGAGGAAAGGAGAGAGGAGACACGACAGCAGAGTCTACAATCTCTGCAGAAAAGCAAATGAAAGATGCTCTGGAGCAGCTGCACATGAGCCTAAAGTCACCGTGCTCAATGCCAAGTGTCAGCGAGAGGGGTTTAAAGACCTCAGCACAGAGCTGTGGAACTGTGAATCAGATCCTCACATCTAGTGTAAATCCTTCCCTGAGGAGCAGAGACTGACCCTGAGTCCAGAGGAGAGCGTGAAGGATAACGTCTGACCTTTACAGTCGAGGAGGAAGTAGCTGGAGTCGGGGCTGAATGAGCCGCTGATGTAGCCACAGCTGCATTCACAGGACAAGCATCTTCGGTTAAAGGAGCCTGTGGTGGACGCGCTGAAACACAACACACACCTATCAGGACCTGGGCGCCAGTGTTCATTACGTTAACAAAACTGACGGAAAACATTCTTGGCGACCTGTTTTTCACAACGGAAACTAGACGGGAACTTCCTGTTTCCTGCTCAGACTCTGAACCACACTCTGAAAACATTTTACACACTGCACAAATAACGCCACGCCACTCTGGGGAAGAATGAGGGTTTTTCTTTAGGAGTGTGAGGAGAGTCAACTTGGTATAACTCTTCCTTCTTCACAAACTATTGTTCCAAAGTCGTCCCTCTGCAGTGTCTCTGTTCACAGAGAGCAGCGGAACACACGATGTTTTCAGTGAAGAGTCGACTCCCAAAGAATTGATTCTTCAAGCGTTTGGGAGCCACTCGTATCAACTGTCGCCCAATGGTTCACAGAGTTGAATCGACTCAGTCTCGTTTTGCGAGGCCTTCCGCAAAGACTTTGAACTTAAAATGTTAATGTTAAACAAATGAAAAGTGGCCAAATTCCTTGCATAATTTTGGATGTTAAAATTTTAACATTAAATTTTAAGCTATTGTTTATGAAAGTTAGTAATAAATAATAGCTCTAAAGAGTAAAATCTTTAAAATGAACACTCTACCTGTACAGGTGCCGTTTTCTCGGATTGTCCTCTGTACTCAGGAAATATCTGTGAATTAATCATAGCACAAAGTTTGTAATTACACCGAAGGCCAATTTCCCGGTCTCCTAACGGCCTCAACATACTTCACTTGCCCTTTTCTCTCGCTTGTGAAAGAAGTGTCTGTCCTTTGAGGGACATGTTTTACTCATCCTTTCATTTTAACACAGTTCTCTTTAAAAGACGACAGTAAAGAGTAAGAAACATTTTCCACCTAAAATCAGTCTTTAACGATGTGCTGGATGCCAGCTTTTTCAGGAAAGATTAAATCCAAGGCCAGAAAAACTTAATTTCTTTTACTCAAATTCTTTATTTTTTTCTGATTGCTGCAGATATTCAGTCTTCAGAGGAACCAGAACTAAGAGATTAATGCTTTCTGTTAAAGGTGGAAAAGGCAGAAAATCTTACACGAGTTGCATTTCCTCGTCGTAGGCCAAGACCTCCGTTACGTCCCAGTCTCCTGAGGTCAGGGACTGCAGCGTGTCCGAACTGCTGTTGGGCTGAAACGAAGAGACAATTCAGACCTTGCTCTGGGTCACCAATAAACCAAAGATCCAGTAATGTTTATTTATTTGATGTTTATTAATGACGCCTGCAGAGGGCGGTGCTGAGTGGTGTTTCTGTGGTAGGTGGGTGTTAGAGCAACACTGTTGACAGCTAGAAAACTTTATTGGAGTCAGCTTTATTGGCTGTAGGGGTCCAGACCCAGACGCTATCCTCTCCCAGATGCGGACCTGGACCTGTAGCTGATAAACTATTAAGAGCTGTACAACTTTGAACATAGTGTGTTTGAAGTGGTGTGACTCTTCTAGTTGTTACGGTTCAGGTTTAGCGCTCCAGGAAACTGGCAGACCAATCATGTGTTTCTGCATATCACACGTGAGGTTCCTCAGCCAATCAGATCTGTGCATTATGATGAGCGCTGTGACTCCAATTAGTGACACACACAGGGCAGGGCTCCAGACGCCGCTGTCCCAGAGCCAGTAAAAATAGCCCAAGGGACGAGATAAAAGCTCTTTTTGGACACTTTCGGTACGACAGTGTGGTGTGAGATAAAACCAGAAACTTTAATAAGAAGGAAACCTTTACCGGTTGAGATTCTCCTAACGCTGAACATAGATTCTGTTCACGGATAAAGTCCCGCCCTCCAGCAATAAGAGCCAATCATATTGCTGGTTATGGAGAAGTAAAGTAAACTGCAAATACAAAAGTCATCAGGGACTTTATTTAAAATATGCTTTTTCCCCAAATCATTGCTTTATTTGTGAATTTGACTTGAAACAAGAAAAGGGCCTTTTAATTAGAGTATTTGTTATTTATAATTGTTGAAATTATAATGCTCATGCTCCCAGAGCTGTGAAGAGTGAATATAAAAGACAGACGGAAAGTAGTTCATAAACAGCACTGTGCATTTAACCACAGCTTTGAAGCTGGCTCAGCCAATCAGATTTTAGGACCGAGCTTGGGTCAGCTCACCTGGGAGGTGGACATGGAGATGTGGAAGAACTTTCCCCGTCCTCCCTGAGGCACCGCTCTGGTGAAGAAGAACCTGAGTCCATCTTTGGAGAACAGAGGGTCTTCGTTCTGTGGAAGAGAGAAACAGAGTATGATGGTGTTACTGTAAAACAGTTCATTCTTCTCCTTTTCCTTATGGCACCTTTCAAAAACATTCAAGACAAAGCAGTGCAGATGCTCCAAAACTAATTTAGGAAAACATTCTCATTTGAGATCAACACACTCGGAGGAGAACGCTCTCACTGCTCAGAGCTGTTGAGTTAGTTAAAAGCATGCATTGGTTTTCACTGTGCAGAGTAATGAGAGAGAGGCTGAAAGCAGTGGTCTGGGACTCACCTGTCTGTGGAGCCAGCTCTCGCTCTCGTCTTCGTGTTTCTGGAAATAAATAAATAAATAAATAAATCAATCCCATGAGAATCCTGATTCCACCTTAAAAACAGTGTCTCATTAAAATGAAAATATACAGCAAGCCAAGACGAGGTTAAACTCAGCAAAACAGACACCACGAGCGCGGAGAAATAAAAGCACTGAATAAAAACGGAGAAGAAAGAGAACCAAGCGAAAACGGATAAAAACCAGAGCTGCTCCTCACTGCTGCGTGCTCAGGGTCAGTGTAAACAGTGAGCGGCTCATTATCATTTAAAGGAACAGGGCTGTTTAGACACAGGGGAGAACGCTGCTGTGGGGTTTGGACTAAAGCAGGTCACAGACGTTTCATTTAGAAACAGAACTATGTTCCACTGCGGAGAAGAGAGAGAATATTTCCCATTTAATGTGTGTGTGTGTTTCACCTTGGTGCAGATTCCTGTGGTGGCTTCACACAGGGTGAGGATGGAGTTGTTCTGGGCTCGGTTCAGCCAGTTCACTGCCAGTTTGGTGCTGGTGGCCCATTTCACCATGGTGATGTAATATTCCTTTCTAAAAAAAATTTTAAATTATTGGTTACACTTGGAGGAGAACACTAACTGCTAAACTGAACAGCATCATGCAGAGGACGGAGGGCCGCCCTAACAGCACAGATATGATTAGAACATTATGTTACAGGTGACTGTGGCCTCACTGGGGATTGAGACACAGGCTCTAAATCCGGGATTGTTCAGACTCACCCGATCCTGGGGTCTTCAGGCTTCTGCATCCTCTTGGTGTGGGGAGGGCCGTTCAGACTGACCACTGACAGGTAAATCTCAGGATTCTCCTCTCCAGCCTGCACAGATCACCACAAGAAATACGGAGACTAACAAAACGACTTCTCCTAAATGCTTTTAAAAACTGAGAATTCCTCCCCCATCCAGACAAATATGAAAACAGCTGCATTATCACCACAGTTCAGTAGGGGGCCATAGTACCTCTTCAAGAAGGACACCAAAACACCACCAAACATCAGAGAAACCAAGGTTTAATCCAAGATCCCTCCATCCTCCCTCTGTACTGCACTACACACGTCCTGAAACGACTGAATCTAGATCTTAACAGTGCAGTATACATTTCTAACACACATCATTTCTATTTATTCATCTGTGTGAATCTGAACTCTAGTCCTGTCTGTGTGTGTACAGTGTAGTTTATGACTGATGTAGCTGACTGTAGAGGGAGTGAGGAGCTGTGTGAATTTGTCAGAGACAGATATGGTGTGACAGCAGCATATTTGAAAAGCTCAGTTTTCCCCGTAAACACAATGCCACTGACCAAAGCTCTCACAAAAATCTCCACATTGTAGAGGGTTTCGAAAAATCCTCAGTGACCTTAACCCATGTTTTAATGTGTATTTTCAAAATATCCAGATACGTGTGGATGGGAGTTGTCTGAGGCTAGAGAGGGAGAGCCTTGTAGATTTAGAAACCTTTACAAGTGTAGTTTGGGTTGAGTCTACTCTGCCTGACACAAACTAAATGAAGGGATGGGTGTGTGAGTTATTTTTGTCCAGAAAGGAACAGCAGCAGTGAGTGGGAGGACAATGTGTCAAAAAGAAAAGGGAAAGTAGAACAGGAGAGAAAGCGAGAGCCGGTCGTGTGGACAGATTGAGAGCAGCAGCAGAGTTTCATCCCTGTTTACAGGTTAACACTTGTCTGGGTCTAAACTCCAGAAATAAAACATGAACCTCCTTGTTCTCTCACTTCTCTGTGTTTCTCTGTGGCGCTGTGAAAGATATGGTCCTGGGGTTATCACAATACTGACCTTTTGCTCTAGACCTACTGAAGGTTTTGAAGATTCAGTTATAAAACCAGTAAAAAATACCATAACAGTTAGAGCTAGGGTTTCAGTTCTGGATGAATCACAATTAGCGCCCCCTGTGGGATTTCTAATTCTATAGCAGTGCTGAGTAAATACTAGTGCACAAGACATTATTTTACCAAATTTTCCACTACATGGTCCCAATTCGAGTCAGCTCAGTGCTACTTGCTACTCTAGTTCTCCTCCTCCACCAGTTAAATCAGGTCCTGGTTCTGGAAGCAGGTTCTTGTTTAGTCGCTGTTCTCTCGTGGTTCAGAGCGAGCCGAGTAGGGACTAAACCGTGGCGTGTAAACCTTGCAGAGTGCTGAATGTCCAGAGAGAGTCATCACTCTACGCCACGCAACGCAGACGTCCAGCACCAACTCTCCATCTGTAAAATCTCCAGCTGCAGCAGAGATCACGTTTTGAAGAGGTTCAAACGCTCCTTGGATCAGTGGCCGATGAAAGAATCCAGTGAGAGCTGGACGCTGCAACAAGGAAGGAACAAACTCTACTGATCTGTCTGAACTGATGATGGAGCTGTGTTCAGTCCCAAACAACAACAATACGGCATGAGTAAACACCGCTTAACGTTACTGCCGCCGTTGTTGTGGTTTCCAAAGCCCAATGTTCCTGTTAGAGACGTGGTTTAGAGACGACACACGATACATTTCAGGTACAAGCTGTGGTGGTGGAAAGCTACATGGGACCAGGGGCTAAAAAGTGTGCAGAGCCGAGCCGTGTAGGTACCATGCAGTGGAAAACTTACTGAAACCAGGTGAGTCTACATAAGACTACACAGCTGCACAATCACTGACACTAGAGGGAGGAGTCGGTAAAAGCTCTTACCTTTGGGTAGCGGTACTCCTGAGCACTCGGGTACAGAGAGCCAGTAAACGTAGGCATCTCCATCTTAGGCACCAGAGTGTCGTTGATGGTGGCGAAGGCCAGTCTCAGTCCATCTGGAGACCACCAGTGAGCCGTGTAACTCTGGAAAATCTCCTCTGCAACACACGAGTCAAGTACTTGTTAAATTCTGTTTGTCTTCAACATTCAACTAAGTATTTAAGTCAGAATGCTACTTCAGCCTGGTATCAGTGTCTGGTGGGTGCTCACTGTGGCCAAGAACCATGTACTTTGACAGGAAGGGGCCGTCCGATACAGAGACAGTCAGTTACAAAGCAAGGTTTATGAATGACAATACACTGTCAGAAAGAGTGCAATAACAAAAACAGACCCAAGTGAAAGAAGGGCAGCTATTTAGCTACAGATGTCAAGCGTGAAGTTGAGGATTGTCCAAAGAGTGTCCTGTTGGACAGGCTTGACTTTGGGCTGAACTTTGTGTGTATTCCTAAAAGCGCTGTGATATTTTATTGTTGCCGTATAGTCCCTGTCCTCCTGTGGAGGTGTACACACACATATTTATTTGTCTGTACACAACACAGAGCAGCAGCTGATGTCCTGAAACCCTCCCGTGACACACACAGGTTCAGACTGAACAACACAGGAGGAAGGAATATCCTTTAAACAAACACAAAGAACGAAGTGAGCAGAAACCCAAGGCGCTGTCTGCAATTTACTGCATTCACTTTGTACAGCTCCGTCGTCTCAGGGGCTCCATAAACCCGACATCCTCACAGAGCCAGGAGACGCTGTGGCGGACCCAAGCCGCCCCTGTACCAGGTGCTATCAACACGGTGTGTGCAGCTTATCACATCTCTCTGCTCTCATTAAAACTGAGCTGGAAACTGAGTGTGAGAATGTTGTATCTTTTTTATTATATTTATTATTCACGTCAATTTTTCCTATTATT
Source organism: Hoplias malabaricus (assembly GCF_029633855.1). Lineage (NCBI taxonomy): Eukaryota > Metazoa > Chordata > Actinopteri > Characiformes > Erythrinidae > Hoplias > Hoplias malabaricus. The sequence continues at coordinate 24,471,130 of NC_089808.1, forward strand.
CTCTGACACATTTTTACCTTAATATTACAGTTTCAGAATCATTGTGAGGTTCCACTGAGCTTTAACGAGGAGAACGGAGCCTCCGTCTTCACTACTCCAGGCTCAGCACTGCAGAAACTGCACTATGTAACTGTTGGAGGAGGGGAGGAAACCTCTCCTTTGATTTCAGGACAGTGCTGTAAAAGTGAATTACAATCTGAAACTGTAGGAGGAGCCCAGGAGCAAAATTACAAAAACTTACCTAGTGTTGCTTTAAATCTAACCTTCTTAGTAATATCAATTATCAGAATTTTTATTATTATTATGGCTGTTTTTGTTTGATATCGTGAGACGACCCTAAATTCAGACCAAACCCTAGAGGGGGGATCTGTAATCCCGCCTTCAGCCTTACACAAGGATCTTTTACCAAAAATACCATCGGAGAGGGAGAGAGGGAGAGAGGGGCATGTACTGGTGTCAAACCATCAAAGTGAGAAATGGAAAAATGCGAGCTGTGGAGGCAGGATTTATGAGCTGTGTCTCATCAGATGGGAGCAGTGAGGTGGATATGTTTCATTTCTGTGTGTGTGTGTGTGTGTGTGTGTGTGTGTGTGTGTGTGTGTGTGTGAGAGAGAGAGAGACCCATTTCCTCACCTGTGCCCAGAGCAACAGCAGAGAAAATGAACCAATGACTACAAGATGAAGAAGAAAGTCTTTTAACTCGCTTTACTTACACATGCAATCTTCCATAGCAACTGTTGCTAGGTTGGACAAGTTTGGAGGATGCTGTCTGACCTTGCTGATATGGGTTCAAGTACTCTGAGTGATGAGTGTTACATGTCTGAGATTACTCCTAAGCAGCAGGTCAAAAATCACCGATATGAACCATCACTAAATCTACTGTGACCTCACTCCTGTCCTGGAATCTGATTGGCTGAGCCTGGGCAATTACGCTATATTTATGCACAACGTCCAACGTCTCTCCTGAACCGAGGGGCATGTATCAGGAGTGTGTTCCACATCCTCTAGGAACTCCATCACTCCAGAGAACACAGTTCCACTGTTCCACACAGAGAGATACACACACACAAATAACTTGTTTAGCACAAAACGCAGGGGATGCTCAGAGTTTGACGAGAGGCGGAGTCACTGAGGGGAATCCAGATGTGACGAGTAAATAAAAAAAATAAATAAAAAAGCAGAACATCTGTCACAGGAAACGCACACTTCACAACACCTTACACTGCAATACCACCTTAAAAACACCTGCCTCTCCAGCACGGTGCAAAACTCTAATACAAACTTACAGTATGCTGCAAACACCCCTGACCCGTTTAAGGTGGAATGGAAAATGAGAATTAAGGCGCATGCTATACCTACCTTTGAGGCATTTTAATTGGAATGGAAATGAACATTTAAGGTTCCTGATTTTTCTACTGTTGCATTATTTAAGGTGAAACAAAAAGGCAGAATTAAGGTGTCTGCTGTGCCTACAGTCGTATAATTTAAGGTGGAATGGACAAATAGAATAATGGTGCCTGCTGTGCCCACTCTTCTAGCAATTAAGGTGGTGTGGAAAATATAATTTAAGTGCCTATATCATTTAAAGTGTTTGTTAACGGTTTCCATTTTCATTTTTTGGGCAAATGTCTCCTACATCTCCACAGATTAAAAACGTAATAGTTGATGATTGCTATTTTTTTTACCTTCATAAAGCCAGTCTGTGAGGCCGTTAAAAATCATGCCCTCTTTTCCTGTAGTGACCAGACGGATGGGCTTTTCCTGCACCGTGGCCTGGTAGTAGATGTTGTTCTCGAAAATGAAGATCTGTGAGGAGAGGGAGAGAGAGAGAGAGAGCACAGAGCAGATGGGTTTACATCCTCTTACATACAGTCCATTTCAGCAACCACACAAAAACCTGTGGACACACACACACACACACACACACACACACACACACACACGTGAACAGTTAGACACTCAGATTTTGCCTGGTTGTGTGTGTACTCAGTGTCTGAGCGAGTGCACTACATCACGTGCAGACCGCTCATTTCCTGTGTAGTTCGTTAGTGTGGAAATGAATATTAATTTCTTTCTGTGTTATTAACGAGGTAATTAGTGTGTGTAAGAGTCTGGTCGTGTGCTGTACGCAGAGCAGAGGGGGGTGGGGAAGGAGAGGGATGTTTGAAAGAAGGCGAGATGAAAAGAGCCGAGTGCTGACGTCAGGAGGGGTCTCAGTGTGGGACGGATGACATTTAGTCTCTCTGCCATCACTGTCATCTCCCGCAACTCGCCTTAACATCTCTGTACTGCCGCACACACACAATCATGTATCTGTGACTTGTGGGGACAGGACATAGACTTCCATTTATTTTGTGGAGAGCTACAAATAACTTAACTTAAGAGCTACTTGTTTAATCCAACCTTAAAACATGTCTTCACCTTAAAATTAACTGATGTACATTGTGGGGACCTGCTTACTGTAAGATAAGTCCCCACAACACATGCACGCACACAAACAAGCAGATAGCATCAGGGTAGTAAAGATTCGGGCCTGGGGATGATACAGGACTGAGACACACCTTCTAATGACGTTGAAAGTGTGTGTGGATTGGGGGGGGGCAAAACCTGTTTAAAACACATTGTTGGGTGTGTGTCTCTCACCAGCTGTTGGCCTTTAGGACCCCATCCAGCGAACTGCAGTGTGGTGCTCTCCACCTCAGGAGCAGCTAACACCACTGTGTCCCTGTGAAAAGAATGATCACACACACACACACACACACAAACAAACACCCACCCAAAACCAGTGATTAGAAACCTCTCTATCACCCCTTGTCTGTTCCTCTGTCGCTGTTTTAGGACCGGGTTCCCTTGTGTTGTGCCCTTTTATTCACACACTATCTTGTACCCCTTGTAGCTAATTTACAGTCCACCCACTCAGGACACACTGGAGCAGCTGCACATGAGTTTAAACCCACCACACTCCATGTCAAGTGTCAGCTAGAGGGGTCTAAACCCTCCCTGCACTGAGCCGTGGATCTCGTGGTGGTCCTGAACTAATCCTCCACCACCAGTACCTGACCTCTCTCATGCCTAAGTTGCTGAATGCCATCAAATCCTCACAACAATAACTCCTCAGAAGACTAGAGACTGTTCCCGCAGCAGAGGGGGCCTGTAGAAGCAAGAGTCCAGAGTAACAGTGCCGTATCTGTCCACCAGGTGGCAATAGCAGCTGAGGTTTCTGTGGAAGTGATCGGCTCCAGTCCGAGGAGTGATTCACGGTCACGATCAACAACCCCTCGCCTTTAAAACCCAGACCCAGTCTGAAACGAGACGCAGGAGAGCGGGAACTTACGGGCTGTGAAGGCTGCAAATGATGTAAGAGGCCGTGTACGAGGACTGATACAGCTGTGGGAGATGGAGACACCAAACACATGGGTTAGATATGGGTTAGTATATTCACTATTGTCAGAGAAATCAGAACAGAAACAGCTCTATTACAAAAGAACAAGAGACGTGAGTACAGCAACATCCCCTGAATTCTATTAGTCCATCATCATCAGTGTCCAATCTCTCGTAAACCCCAGGAGATACTGCTCTGTTAACATAACACATTAACGGCCCTGTACACTAGAAACAGAGACGTGGACTAGGGCTGGACGATAATTCAATATCGATTTTTATCGCAATATAAAATATTTCAATAACAATATTTTCAATATTTCAGTGCACATTATTTACAGCATCTGTCACTGACTGGCGGTCATTACAGGGCACTGCACTCAGTTTAAAATTAGTTTAAAAAATATTAATATTAAAGCAGAGAGGTCGTTGTTTGATGGTGATGCGATGTGTTTTTCTTTGGCTTTTTTTGTTCATATCGATATCAGAATTATATCGTATCGACCAAAATTAAGAAATATATTGTGAATATATATTTTGGCAGTATCGTCCAGCCCTAATATGAATTCATAAATACAACAAGGATCCTTTAACACTAGAAACAGAGAGATGAAATTCATAAACAAAAACAATTAGGGCTTCTATACACTAACATCTGAGATATTCATAAACAATAAGGGTCTAAGGGTCTGTGCTAACGAATGAATAAATAAATATATATACACATATAATTACAGATGTTTCATGTACAAAGCATCTCAAAGTGCTTTAGAACTGAGGAGTAAAATAAAAATGAAATAATTAATAAATAAAAATAAAATTGAAATTATAAAAAAAAGATACACTGAAATAAAATGAGAACAAAAAATAAACAGTATTTTAATTAACATTTACACACTAAAAATAATGGTAAACGCTGGTTCTGAATAGAACCCTGAACACTTGAAGAACCTTTTGTATGATTAAAGGGTTCTTCAGATTCATGGAGAATGTGCTGTTAAGGGTTCTATGTAGCACCAAAAAACAGGTTCCTCTGCTGTAACAAGCTTGAACCCTTCTCTAAAAGGTGCCGTATAGAACCTTCTACAGCACGTTCTCCATCAATCTGAAGAACATTTAATCATGCAAAGGTTCTTCAAGTGTTCAGGGTTCTAAACAGAACCCGCTTTTAGCATTATTTTTATAAGTGTGTAGGTTTAAAATGAGTCAAAGAGGAGCTGAATTTCAGAATAATTTTACAGTTATTATGACAACAGTCTGCACGGCCTGGGTCAGAAAGGACTCACCGGGGCCACGTTGTAGGCCAGGAGTACGTGGGTCAGATCTGGAGAGAGCTGGTATTTACTGGCTTTGTAGGTTTCCTAAAAAACAGGAGGACAATCAAACACACACACACACACACACACACACCACTTCTACACTCAGACAGGACCGTGACATCTTTGATGTCCAAAAACAACAGGTGTTTCTAAAGCACTAACATTTCAAGTGAAGGCAGGTTATACGCACAAATCAGCCAAAACATTAAACCACTTCCATGACTTTACCAACGGATCACAGACTCTGTAGAAGACAGTCTTTCATCCGTAGACTGTTCTCAGTCCGGACACTGACGGCTCTAAAAACTCCAGCAGTCACTGCTGTGTCTGATCCACTCGTACCAACCACCACAACACACACTAACACACCACCACCATCACCACCACCACGCAGAAACTAAAAAACTACTCACAAACATCTTTCTCTCCACCAGAACCATGGTGGTGTTGCTCTCCACGTTGAGTTTGACCACGTCTCCGTTCTGGTTCCGATACATCAGCTCGGTGTCTGCTCGGTCAGAAGGACAGGATTAGGGCTCTTTAATCAGGTTCTTTCAAAGACAGTTCCAGGAGAAAGAAGCTAAAGAAAATACACTAGACAGTCCTTACACTGACCCCTAGTGTCCAGAGCTACCGTACAATGTGGCCACCTCTGTGCAGGGGACCCACTCTATGGAGCAGAAGCCGGTTTGATTCTTTATCTCAAGACAACGTCGTTGGCTACATTTTGGTTTAAGAAATGATTGATGGCTTCTTTCTCTCACATCAGAGCATCTCCTCCTCTGCTGTGGTGGTCACGCAGCTGTAAACCATCTAACAGTTGGGTTGCAGCTCAGTGATGAGGCTTGTGTTTATTGTGTGTGTGTGTGGTGGAGTGCGCCCGAGGCCTAAACACAGGTACGTTCCACCCTGATAAATAATACACACCAGCAACCGCTTTTAAAAAGAAGAACAAAGAGAAGTGGTGAAGCACAACAGACTCCAATTAATAGAGGCCTGGAACTCACTCTCTCTCCATCTCTCTCCACATTTATCTTTCGCACTCTCCGATCTCTTTTCTTTCACTCATTATCTCTCTACATTTCTCTCCCTGATGTGTTATGAATATTTTTCCTACTCTTCATTAGGGTTAAACAGATTACAATAACTGTTGTGAACGATTAATAACGTTTCTGCCATCTTCTGGCTCGTTATCTGTTTGGAGTGGGAGGGCTGTTCTCAGAACAGTAGTGACACAGTCTAAAAACTCCAGAAGCTCTGCTGTGTCTGATCCATGCTGTGTGATGACAGCGTGTTCTTATTCTGTGTGAACCCACCATAAACTTTACTGAGGTCCTGTGGAGCCATGGCTTGACCCCAGCTCGAGTGTCTCTAAAAGGTTCCTTTGTGCTGAAACCATTTAAGAACGACTAATCGTGTTAGCGGAGTTCCTCTCTGGCGCCCCATTGCTGGGAATTAAATGTGTGAATGAGATGTGAAATGCAGGATGTAAATGATGTGGACCCGGGCGGACCCCCAAAACAGAAGTCAGAACCCTCCCAGTGGACACAGAGAGCACAATGCTAATGTGAGCTAATGTGGTGCAGGGCTGAGGAAATGTTAATGTGGCATTAGCCGGAGGAAATGGGTCTACAGAGCAGCCACTTTCTTGTGGTGGTGTTGGGGGTAGGACCTCTGAGGCCTGGACTTCTGCTCTAATGGTTAATTATCTTGACCCATCTGCTGGAGGATGAACTTTGTTTTCTCTTGTTGAGTCTCCAGCATCTGGCAGCTTTGGGCAGCCATCAGCGCTGCGACTGAAACAGGCTTCTACAGCAACTGCCCAGAAACCAGAGCTCAGCTCAAAACAGGCACGAAGCATTGGTTCCCAAAAACAGGATCGTGGTCCACATGAGCCGCAACAACGGCCAAATCCTGCATGGGGAAGCAGCAGCAGAAACCCTGGAATTACCGTTGGCCCCACTCAGGGATGTGGGAAGTGGGGGGTGTTGAGGGTGTGGCAACCAATTAAAAATTTGAATAATGAAATAATAAATCCTTTATAGGTAACATCTACGATTGTGGGGAAATGCTGTTCTCTCTGGTTTGTTTACGTTCAGAAGCTCAGCGTCTTTTAAGGTGGACCTGGGTGTTTGAATAGTGTCATTAACTTGAGCTGTTTAGTTTTGTAGCATTTTCCCTCTGTGTTTACTTTCAGGCTGTTAGCACTCTTCTAAATTTAGAATCAATTCCAACTTACGTATCTGTAACAGCAAATAGAAGTTAGTGTGACACCCCCCCCCCCCCCACCCATGGTGCAGGAATACAGCAATATCCTCATCTCAGTTGGTGCTTTTCAGCGTTTGGCGTCTCTCCGTTGTCTAAAAACCTCCAGATGGCGTTTCTCTGCTGTGAGCAGAGAGAGAGAAAGCCTAGCATACCGGACCCAGACACTTTGTTTTTTTAACAAGATCACAAACACATTAGACTGGTTTCCAGGTATTGACAGCATTCCAACTTTGACAGCCATATTTTCCTTATCACTTTCACTGCTGTTGTTGATCATTGAGAAAACCCAGCTCTGTGATGAAGTCTATAGTTTCTGTACTGGACTGGGCACTAACAAATGAGCTCTGCAGCGTGAGGTCCAGTGCTGATTGCTCTACACTCAAATCTCCCAAAAACAATCGGACATCAAGATGCGTTTTGTAATCAAACAGTAGGACGACCTCATCATGACATCACAGGGGTCTCAACAAACACTTAATTTATTCGCATCTAGTCCGAGTTGGTGCTTCCCTCTTCTTCCACAGTTCTTCACGACGCTCTGTTTGCACAGGACCCTCGGGTAACAGGTCAGCCTCGAAAAAACACGATACTGCGTACTCTGTGTTTATGGGGTGGACAGGGTGATTTAATTGTGCACAGAGTGTGATAATCTCTACAGGTGCTGGTCATAAAATTAGAATATCATGAAAAAGTTTATTTATTTCAGTAATTCCATTCAAAAACTGAAACTTGTATATTATACTCATTCATTACACAGACTGAAGATTCAGTACGCCAGACCCAACTATCAGAACAACCTGGGCTCTTATAACACATGAGCAGTGCCACAGACTGATGGATGCCATGCTGCATTGCTGCAGTAATTCAGGCAAAAGCATTGAGTGCTGTAAATGCTCATACTTTTCATGTTCATACTTTTCAGTCGGCCAGCACTTCTAAAAATCCTTTATTTGTATTGGTCTTAAGTAATATTCAAATTTTCTGAGATACTGAATTTGGGGTTTTCATTAGTTGTCAGTTATAATCATCAAATTAAAAGAAATAAACACTTGAAATATCAGTCTGTGTGTAATGAATGAGTGTAATATACAAGCTTCCCTTTTTGAATGGAATTACTGAAATATATGAACTTTTTTCAGATATTTTTTTTTTAGATATTCTAATTTTATGACCAGCACCTATACAGGGCACTCCAGAGGTTCAATGGAAAACATGGGCCAGAGGGGTACTCGGAAAAAAGGTACGGCAGAGGTGTACTGCAGGTCACTAATGGTGATTTTCCACTGCACAGCTCGGCTCGCTTGAAGCTTGTCACTTTTCCACTCCCACAGCTCCCCGCAAAATGAAGCCAGTGACGTTGCAAAACCCTGTCTCTAATGGGAACAACGGGCTTTTAAAGCCACAACAACGTGAGCGGTGAAGTCAGGCGCTGTTTACTCATTGTGTATTGGTGTGTTGTTGTTGTTTTGACTGAACACGTCTCCGCCCCCAGTTCTCACAGATCAGGTTTCCTTGTCACACTGTCGACTTTTGCTGGAGATTTTCCTCGGCCACTGACTCAAGGAGCATCTGAACCTCTTCAAAAACCCCTCGGGGGAATGTTACGAGCTGCTGCTGTAAGTCGGATAAAAACTAATGTGAAGCTGCTGTAACTTCAGGGATTTTACAAGCAGTGAGTTTGTGCTGGAGCTCTGCATTTTGTGGTCATTGAGAGGTGAGAGTGAGGTGAATATTTGTAAAATTCATTATAGAAGTGTGTCAAATTAAAGAACATTTTTAAAATCTTAAATTTTAAAATCTACAATTATAATAAGACAAGGAACAAATATGTACCACCACCAGTGCCAGTTTTTCTGACAGTATATAAACCCTCCAGCAGTGGAACTGTGTTCTCTACAGTGATAGAGCCGAGTTGGAGTGGTGTGGGACTCACCGCTCAGCCATTTGGCCTTGGGGTCGTGACTCTGCAGCTCTCGGCTGAACAGGTCCTCGATGGAGATCTTCTTCTTAGAGGCCAAACTGTCATCTTCACCTGTGAAGAACAGACACAACATTCAGGCAAGTGTTTATACTCCATGGAGAGAGGGGGGGTCCCAGTCACAGGGGCTATCTTAAGGTGAAGAAGAATCAGTGGAGAAAATAACAGACTGCTACTTTAAATCACTGATGAAACACACTACCTTCAGTGAGGGAACACAGAGGAGCTGTATGCAGAATTATAGTACTTCATTATTGATTACACTCTGAAATATTAATAGCTGAGAGGCATTTCCCAGTAATTACTAATGTCTTTCCATAATCACAGCGTAAACACATTATTGAAGATACTGAAGACCTTTTATCTGCAGTAAATAATCAGCACTGGTGATGTGCTTCTGGGTCTAATGTGTACATCTGTAAACTACAGAAGATACAGTACACTTCAGGAATTATCGTAAATGTAAAGCATTGCACACTGAAGATTACTATAATATTTAAAATAATTATTCTCCTCCAAAAATCATTACAATAAACACAAAAGCATAAATACTGTAAAATTTTGTTTTCTAAAAAGTAGTAGATGTGAGTGTTAATAACAATAATAATAATCACACACTGGAGGGGGCGTGTCCTTCACAGGGCGCGACACACTCACACATTCACCCTTATACTCAAGCATACGGACAATTTGAGTCCCCCCGAACACGACGTGTGTTTTTGGACTACAGTAATATACAACTCCACCAAGGGAAATGTAGGACCCACTTATCCAGTTCAGGGTCGTGGTGAGTCCAGAGCCTACCTGGAATCACTGGGCACAAGGCGGGAATACACCCTGGAGGGGGCGCCAGTCCTTCACAGGGCAACACACACATACACTCACACCTACGGACACTTTTGAGTCACCAATCAACCTACCAACGTGTGTTTTTGGACTGTGGGAGGAAACCGGAGCACCCAGAGGAAACCCACGCGGACACAGGGAGAACACACCAACTCCTCACAGACAGTCACCCGGAGCGGGAATCTAACCCACAATCTCCAGGTCCCTGGAGCTGTGTGACTGCGACACTACCTGCTGCGCCAACGTGCCTCCCCAATATAAAACATTAATTAATTTAATCAATCAATTAATTAATTAATTAATTAATGAAAGGAAAAGGGGGTAGGAAAAAACATAACCACACTCTGCACAGGGCATGTGTGACTGGTGTATAAGGACTGTCCTTAGAGAAACCTCAGATTTAATGCAGTGCGGTGGAGTTCCTGCGCAGCAGTGCTCTTCACACTGAATACAGACGGCTTTTATCTGTAAACTGCTGGTGAAGCGCTGAGAGCTGTGTTTCCTGCAGGTCACAGAGGTCGAGCGGGTCGGGTTCTCCTGGTGAATGGTCCTGATGCTGACGATGTGTTTTCGTGGGAGGATGCAGACTGAGAGGTTACGAGAGTGAGTGAGTGGAGTGAGCATCATTAGACGAGCATAAATCAGAGGACGTCGCCGGACCATCTGCTGTCTGTTAAAAGGCAAACGCCTCCATCTTTTAGCTGCAGTGAGGGGAGTCTGGAGCCAAACTGAAGGAGGATTCTGTTTGGATGCTCTTGACTTAAAGTCAGGGGGTCGTCAGGGTCACTAAAGTATGTTTGTCTCCTCACAGAGCAAGACTGAACCACTTTAATTCATATTTAAACACCGTCGCCAGTTACAGTGCTTTTCCATGGCATGGTGCCTACTCCCCTTGGCTTGGCGATTAATGGATTAACTCTCTAAAATGATGCACTAATCTGTGTATATTATGAATACAAACCCCTTAAAACGGGCAAATTCAGACTTTAATTATCAAAGAAACTTAAATTTAAACACCACAAGCCCCACAGCAGCGTTCTCCCCCTGTGTAAACAGCCCTGTTCAGAACGCCTGCTTTCAGCGCCTGTTCCTTTAAATGATAATGAGCCGCTCACTGTTCACCCCAACCCTGAGCACACAGCAGTGAGGAGAGGCTCTGGTTTTTAGCCGTTTTTGCTCAGTTCTCTTTCTTCTCCGTTTTTACTCAGTGCTCTTATTCGTCCGCGCTTGTTGTGTTTGTTTTCCTGTGTTTAACCTCGTCTTTGCGCTCTCACATAATTTCGCGTCCAGCGCTGTGATTGGACAGACTCAGACAAGGGGGCGGGGCCATCCTAAAGTCTATGCACTTGACGTCAGAAACAAAGCAGAATCAGAACAGCCCATGTTTCCTGACTTAGAGCACACAGAAAAGTGACTGGGGTTTTGTTTCTCAGTGTGTGGGTTGGTGGGCTCCAGATTCATACAATGTGAACATGCCCTGAACAAGTGCACCGAGGCCTGGGAGGAGGAAACAAGGCTCAAAATAAACAGACTCCCTCAGAGCGAAGGAAAACGTGGCCATAGAACGTCTTAGAGCCCAGTAATTTCACACCTGCTAAGAGGACAGATGGCGTTGAGGCTAAAACAGACACACACACACACTCACAAACACACAACAAAACAGGCCTTCATCCCACCCACTGATTCCCTTGTCCTCCTCTTGCTGGTTCAGAGTTAGGACATCACTCTCTTATCCATGTTCACACATGACCCCATTAATCTACACAAATCAGCCCTAACATTAAAACCAACACGTTCTCCATCCACTCACTGTCTATTCTCTCAGCTCCACTGACCACACATCTCTACATCTACAGACTCTTCAACACTCAGGACCCCCAGCAGGTGTGATGTGGTGGTGGATCATTCTCAGTGCTGCAGTGACACTGACGTGGTGGTGGTGTGTTAGTGTGTGTTGTGCTGGTGCGAGTAGATCAGACACAGCAGTGCTTCTGGAGTTTTTAAACCCTGTGTCCACTCTCTGTCCACTCTGTGAGACACTCCTCCCTCGTTGGTCCACCTTGTAGATGTAAAGTCAGAGACAGTAGCTCATCTGTCGCTGCACAGTGTGTGTCGGTCGTCCTCTACTGGACGCTGTCGGCTGAATGTTTATGGTTGGTGGACTGTCCTCAGTCCAGACTCTGAAGGGTTTAAAAACTCCAGCAGCACCGCTGCGTCTGAGCTCTGCAGGGGTACTGAGGGGGTCCTGGCTCAATCCACACTCCCATATTGAACTGAATGAAGTGCCCTGCTCTACACACGTCCTTTCTCTGGCTGGAGACTTGTGGAAAGAATAAAATGGATCAATCATGAATGAGCATGTGGCCAGGGGTCTCTGGGGGCTCGCTGGTGTACAGTGTAAATGCTAGAAAAGGCTGCATTCATTGTCTTTTCAAATATTTGCTGCTACATGTCCAAAAATTCAAAGAAGCTGGATGCACATGGTGTAAACTCTCTGAGAAATGAAAGGGGGGCGCTCAAGAGCAGCTGAGGTCACCAGGCTCAATGCCAAGTGTCTGCTAGAGGGGTATAAAGACCCCCAACACGGGGCTGTGGTCTCTGGAGAGACGGACCTCCATCCTGGAGCTCTGTGACGTAGAGCTAATCACCTTCCATCAGCAGCTGACCTCACTGATGCCCTTAAAGCTGCCATCAAATCCTCAGCAGTGTTCGATAGATTACAGTTTATCTGGCTCAACTGAGCCTCCTGTTTTGTAAATCACCCTTTCTCTTTCACTCTCTCTCTCTCTCTCTCTCTCACTCTCTATATTTCTGTCTCTTTACACTCTTTCTGTCTGTGTGTCTGACTGTCTGTCTGTCTGATCATCTGTGTGTCTGTCTGACTGTCTGTGTGTTTCTCTGTCTGTCTGACTGACCGTGTGTCTGTTTGACTGTGTCTGTGTAACCCTCTGTGTGTCTGTCTGACTGTCTCTGTTTGTCTCTGTCGGTCTGGCTGTCTGTCTGTGTGTGTCTGACTGTTTCTGTGTGTGTCTGTCTGTCTGTCTGTGTGTCTGTCTGACTGTCTGTGTGTGTCGGTCTGACTGTCTGTGTGTGTCGGTCTGACTGTCTGTGTGTCTGTCTGACTGTCTGTGTGTGTCTGTCTGACTGTCTGTGTGTGTCGGTCTGACTGTCTGTGTGTCTGTCTGACTGTCTGTGTGTCTGTCTGACTGTCTGTGTGTGTCGGTCTGACTGTCTGTGTGTGTGTCTGACTGTCTGTGTGTGTCGGTCTGACTGTCTGTGTGTGTCGGTCTGACTGTCTGTGTGTCTGTCTGACTGTCTGTGTGTGTCTGACTGTCTGTGTGTGTCTGTCTGTCTGTGTGTGTCGGTCTGACTGTCTGTGTGTCTGTCTGACTGTCTGTGTGTGTCTGACTGTCTGTGTGTGTCTGTCTGACTGTCTGTGTGTGTCGGTCTGACTGTCTGTGTGTGTCGGTCTTACTGTCTGTGTGTGTCTGACTGTCTGTGTGTGTCTGACTGTCTGTGTGTCTGTCTGACTGTCTGTGTGTGTCGGTCTGACTGTCTGTGTGTGTTTGTCTGACTGTCTGTGTGTGTCTGACTGTCTGTGTGTGTCTGTCTGACTGTGTGTGTCTGTCTGACTGTGTGTGTCTGTCTGACTGTCTGTGTGTGTCGGTCTGACTGTGTGTGTCTGTCTGACTGTCTGTGTCTGTCTGTCTGTGTGTCTGTCTGACTGTCTGTGTGTGTTTGTCTGACTGTCTGTGTCTGTCTGTCTGTCTGACTGTCTGTGTGTGTTTGTCTGACTGTCTGTCTCTCTGTCTGTGTGTGTGTGTGTCTGTCTGACTGTCTGTGTGTGTCTGTCTGACTGTCTGTGTGTCTGTCTGACTCTGTCTGTCTCTGTGTGTTTGTCTGACTGTCTGTGTGTGTCTGTCTGACTGTCTGTGTGTGTCTGTCTGACTGTCTCTGTGTGTCTGACTGTCTGTGTGTGTCTGACTGTCTCTGTGTGTTTGTCTGACTGTCTGTGTGTGTCTGTCTCTCTGTCTGTGTGTGTCTGTCTGACTGTCTGTGTGTGTCTGTCTGACTGTCTCTGTGTGTCTGTCTGACTGTCTGTGTCTGACTGTCTGTCTGTCTCTGTGTGTCTGTCTGACTGTCTGTGTGTGTCTGTCTCTCTGTGTGTGTCTGTCTGACTGTCTGTGTCTGTCTGTCTGTCTGACTGTGTGTGTGTTTGTCTGACTGTCTGTGTGTGTCTGTCTCTCTGTCTGTGTGTGTCTGTCTGACTGTCTGTGTGTGTCTGTCTGACTGTGTGTGTGTGTCTGTCTGACTGTCTCTGTTTGTGTCTGACTGTCTGTGTGTGTCTGTCTGACTGTCTCTGTGTGTCTGTTTGACTGTCCGTGTGTGTCTGTCTGACTGTGTGTGTGTGTCTGTCTGACTGTCTCTGTGTGTGTCTGACTGTCTGTGTGTGTCTGTCTGACTGTCTCTGTGTGTCTGTCTGACTGTCTCTGTGTGTCTGTCTGACTGTCCGTGTGTGTCTGTCTGACTGTCTGTGTGTGTCTGTCTGACTGTGTGTGTCTGTCTGACTGTCCGTGTGTGTCTGTCTGACTGTCTGTGTGTCTGTCTGACTGTCCGTGTGTGTCTGTCTGACTGTCCGTGTGTGTCTGTCTGACTGTCCGTGTGTGTCTGTCTGACTGTCTCTGTGTGTGTCTGACTGTCTGTGTGTGTCTGTCTGACTGTCTGTGTGTCTGTCTGACTGTCTGTGTGTGTCTGTCTGACTGTCTGTGTGTGTCTGTCTGACTGTCCGTGTGTGTCTGTCTGACTGTCCGTGTGTGTCTGTCTGACTGTCCGTGTGTGTCTGTCTGACTGTCTGTGTGCCTCTAATTGGGTGAAACAAGCAGAGAAGCGTATGTTTGTTCTAAGGGTCTGTCTCTCTTCTGAATTTTTTTTGGAGGCTGTTTGCAGACATTTCTCCTCAGAAGCAATTCCAGACCTTAGCTCCATGTCCACAGCCAATTAGGGGAAGAGGCCCCGGCGAGGAGAGTGGGACCAGGGCAGAACGATGCCCTATCGATCCGCACTTCCATCCCAATCACATGCTTTTTACCGTTTTAATCAGCGGCTGAACCAAGAGCTACCGCTCTTCTCTAACATACCTCAGCCAACAAAACCTGACCCACGTTCACCCACTCACACACTAACCCTGTCACTCACACACTGTCTTTTTAAATAAAGACAGGAGAGAGGACATGTCTATGTGCAGAATGAGACTTAGAGTGAGGGAGGATCTCTGCTTCGCTCTCATTCATCACAACACTATCGTCCGAACGTGCACTTCTCACCTCTCTGGAGGCATAACGTCCATCATGTCATCTTTCTCCTCCTTACGCTCATCACACTCCGCTCCTAAATCCCAGGGTTTCATTTTCACCCCATCATCGTGTGATAATGTCTCCTCCTGGACATCTGGGGCCGGAGCCAGGGCTGTGTTTATTACCTCCTTCCGATTACAGTAAGTAATCCCTAAAACAAACGGTGTAATGGCTCCTAATTACAGCTCCACTGCAGGAAGAAGGATGAAACGAGACGAGAGAAAAACCTCCACCGCCTTTGATCCCGGATGTTAAAGGATAATTGAAACGCTGTCCATCTTTATAGAGGCCGACTGTAAAGCGCAGGAGCAAAGAGGACGGCCAACAAGAGGCAAATGGAGCTCTGTCGTCCTGCCAATTTCACAAATGACTCCAGCTATTAGACTGTGATAATCTACGTTCAGTGAGACCACACCATTACCATAATCCACATTAAGGGGCCATTACATAGAGCAGGGGCTCAGGGGGCTTCCCGAAAGCCACCACACATCATCCCCAAGCTGAGGGGAGACTGGAGGTAGATGTAGATGTCCACATGATCCTCCTGAACCCCTTCACATCTGCATTCAGACGTTTCGGTTCTGAACAATCTGGCATTTTCAGTATAAGATCATTTCTGACCAATTAGCTGAGATTCGACAACCTCAATACATCACACTGTACATAGGGTGAGGAGACATCAGTCTGTAAAGCCATTCTACACCGGACCAGGAGATATCAGCTTGTGGTTACTGGTTGTCCACGTCTCACAGGAATCATGTGCTGCCCTCACCCCCCAGTTGGGGGCACTCAGGACTAAATGTAATGGAGAAAACTGGAACAAAGCTGGACATAACTTACGTGGCGTAAGGAGGATAACGGAGGTGATGATCAGGGAGCAGATGGCCAGGATCACCAGGAGCGCGATGGCGATTCCCTTCCAGTTTCTCTGAGGGGGAGCACTGCCCACCAGCTCCTGATAAAACACACACACACACACACACACACACACACACACACACACACACACACACACACACAAACACTGTTACAGGTTCAGCCGGGCTGTGTTGGCTTGGACAGTCCCTGTGAGAGTGCTGGTCTCTTACTGTGTCCCAGATTGAGAACCGATCCCCACCTCTGAAAAACCGACCAAGACAGGCACTGGGCTCAGCCTGGACCTTACACGTGTCACAGCGGTGCAGTAGAGGGTGCTACACCCCGAACATGACGTAGAACATGAAACTACTGTCGCTACTCAAAGGGAAACGCAGGATTTAGCTTCATTCCACTGTGGAGATCAGAACATGTAGAAACCAGGAGGTCATTTTAATGTTACGGCTGGTCAGTGTACTGTTACCATGGCAACTGACCCTGCGTTAACCCCGGTGTTTCCTTCACCCAAACTTTAGAATAAGGTTGCGATTAAACCACAGCGTGAACAGCCATGTTCAAACCCCTCACTATCCCCACATTTCCCTCACAGATGATGAAAGACCGCTAAAACTGGGGGGAGGGGGGACAGAGGGGACATTAAATCACAACGCTGATTAGCAGAGTTAGTGCCAGCGCAGTTAGACTCTAAATCATCCATTACACTGTAAAACGACATCTCGGATTCATGAGACAAACCCAAGCCCTGTGGCCATTCAGTGGAGACTCTGGGGACAGCTACAGTCTCTGAGATTTTCACCACATCATAAATTCATCCTCATCCAAGTCACACTTATTCACAGGTCACTGTCTGTAAGAAGCGTGGTGTGTCCTCTCTGTGTCTGTGTGTGTTTCCTCCAGGTCCTCCCACAAAAGTGACTGTGAGTGACTGAGTGTGTAAAACTGTACACAAGTGTGAGTGTGTGTGAGTCTGTGTGTGAGTGACTGGGTGAGTGTGCAACTGTTCACAAGTGTGAGTGTGTGAGTGACTGGGTGCATGTGTGAGTGACTGGGTGAGTGTGTGAGTGACTGGGTGAGTCTGTGTGTGAGTGTGTGAGTGACTGGGTGAGTGTGTGAAACTGTCCACAGGTGTGAGTGTGTGAGTGACTGGGTGCATGTGTGAGTGACTGGGTGAGTGTGTGAGACTGGGTGAGTAAATATAAATATAAATAAGTTTTTGTTTATAAAAAAATAATGTTTTTGGTTTTTGTTGTGTTTTGTTCGTCTCAGAACCGTGGAAAAACTCCAGTGACAATATCTTTTGGAAAAACAGAGCCGGCGTTATCAGTGAATCACAAAACGAGCGACAGAAACAAGATCTTATCTCCTTTCTGTTCTCCTCCACACACCTGCTGCCCTCAGAGACGAGAGTCGGCGCCGCAGCTGAAGCTCTTCCTCTTCTACAGTCTGTACGCTCTGAGCCCGATGCTCTTGATTTGAGGATTCATGAAGGAGCCACGGGTCATTTCTGACAACACAAACTAGCACAGAGCGATGAGGAAAATGTATATTTTTTATTTCAATACGTTTCATTTTCCTCCAAACTCTGAACACCCGCTGCAGTGGGTTCACTCTGTTCTCCTCAGAGGCTCAGCTCTGTTTACTCCAAGCTTTGCTGGAAATTTCCGAGCCCCAGGAACGACGCTTCTCTGTCTTTCTCTGCTTGGAAAAGTCAGGCGCTCGATAACAAATACGTCATTAATAAGTAAAGTCCCTGTCTTTGTGGCTTTGTCTCCGAGCACGGCAGGGACGGTGCTGCAGAGAAGACGGGATTCCAGTTCTTCTCAAAGTGAAGAGAATGGAGAGTGGATCTGTCCCGGATTTCCTCCAGTCTAAGATGAGAACTGACGTCCTGTGTGTGTTTATCTGTGAGGTTTAAAAAAGCTCCCGAAAAACAGATTTAATAGAGCTGGAGTTTTTCAAATGAGGGAGGAATGTCTCAGAGTGGACAGTGAGTGGACACAGGGTTTAAAAACTCCAGTAGACACTGCTGTGTCTGATCCATTCGCACCAGCACAACACACACTAACACACCACCACCACGTCAGTGTCACTGCAGCGCTGAGAATGATCCACCACCACATCACACCTGCTCTGTGGGGGTCCTAAGCGCTGAATAACAGGGGGAAATGGGGCTAACAGGGTATGCAGAGCAACATTCTGTAACTTAAAATGGTACACCTTTCATATTCTGGCACAATCTTTTAAACAGAACTGTCCATTCCACCTTAAAAATGGTTCACCAGTCACATTCTGGCACAATGTTTCTTACAGAACTGTCCATTCCACCTTAAAAATGTTTCACCAGTCATATTCTGGCACAACGTTTCTTAAAGAACTGCCCATTCCACCTTAAAAATGGTTCACCAGTCACATTCTGGCACAATGTTTCTTACAGAATTGTCCATTCCACATTAAAAATAGTGCACCTGTCATATTCTGGCACAATCTTTTAAACAGAACTGTCCATTCCACCTCAAAAGGGCCCAGCAGTTCCATTCCAGCACCCAGACACCAGAATGTACCGACTGCACCATTTTAAGGTGGAACGGACAAATCAATTGGGAATTAAGACCTGCATGAGTGCCTTGAACAGACCTAATGCAGCATTTTAAGGTGGAACAGATGATTCTGTTTAGAATATTAGGTGTCAGAATGTAGCTACCGGGCCATTTAAGGTGGAATGGAAGCTTTGAATAAAAAGATGATACATTTGAAGTTAGAGACGCTTCGGCTGAAAGTAAAACTACATTTATAACCACCATTTACTGCTTTTTTGCAGACCATTCAGCAGAAAGGAGCTGAGGACAACTAGAAAAACTCTTCCGCTGCTCTGTGAAATCTCATATTTGAAATGTGATCGTGTACAGAACCCCGTTCCCGTGTCCTTTATAAATAATGGATGTGAGCTGCTGAGTGAGGGACGTGGGTCCGTGGGTGGGGATCAGGTTCAGCGAGGGCCAGGAGGCTGTGTCCACTGCTGGAGTCCTTTAGGAAACTGTTTGGCTGTGACACAGAGGCACTACACACTTTAACAGGGGCGATAACTGCACTGTCACAAAGGGAACGGGGTCCAAAAATGTTCCTCTGAAGTGTAAAACAACAGCAACACACAGAGTCCAAAGAGAGGTCAGCGGCTCAGGTCCCTGAAAGAAGACACCAAGGTACGTGATGGAGAACAGCCCAAGAGCTCTTATTCTGCTCCACCAATGGTGCTTTTCCACTATAAGGTCCATACTCTACTGGACTCTACTCTCTAAATGTATCAGGTGTTGTCTCAAACCCCATCTCTAACGTGAACAGAAGGCTTTGGAAACCAAAACAATGGATTCTTTCATCGGCTAACGATCCAAGGAGCATTTGAACCTTTTCAAAAGACCACAGTGTAATTTTACAAGCTGCCGTCGTGAGTCGGATAAAAACAAATGTGATCTCTGCTGCAGCTGGAGATTTTACAAATGGAGAATTGGTGCTGGACGTCTGCGTTGCGTGGCGTAGAGTGATGACTCTCTCTGGACATTCAGCGCTCTGCAGGTTTTACACACCACGATTTAGTCCCTAATCGACTCACTCTGAACCACGAGAGAACAGCGACTAATTAAGAACCCACTTCAAGACCTCATTTACCTAGCAGAGTAGAGTCTAGTAGAGTAGGGTAGGGACCATGCAGTGGAAAAGGACACAAAGAGAACATTTGCCCTTGTGTTTGTTACAGATTTCAGCCACAGCCGGAGGTCCGGGTTTAGGTGACGAGAAAAACTATCCCCTGAAACAGGACGTCCTCTGCTTCCTGGCGAGCAGGGGGAGACGTTTTAGAGCACAGAGCTCTCAGGACGGGAGTCAGAGTGAAATATGTTCAGCTCCTAGAAGAAGAGAAACAGCAGAAACACTTTGGTGGGTTTGGATTCGTGGACGAACCCTCAGCTGTGTCCTGGAGCACCTCCAGAGGAGAGTGCCATATGGACAGGAGATCTACTGAGTGACGGCCTCCTCCACCATGCACAGCTGTTGGAAAGTGTATTGAATCCCGCTGATGAACTTTGCTTGCGGCTAATTGCTTTGTTTGACGGGTGGCGTAAACAGATACGGTGCGAGAACAGAAATCTGCTCTGTTTTCACCAGAGTTTTTACAGTCGCTGCATTGAGCAGGAGCTGAGTATGTTCCCTCAAAGGGCTCAGTTAGTTTTTCTGTCCCCATTGAAACAAAACAAAAACAACAACACCTGAAAATCCTGTTTAGAATGATCTTAAAGGAACAGTAGGCAACATTTATACCTTAAAATTACAGCTTCAAAATGATTGTGATGCTCCACTGCGCTGTAACAGGGAGAACAGAGCCTCTGTCACTACTCCTCCAAGCTCAGCACTGCAGAAACTGCACTATATAATTGTTGGAGGAGGGTAGGAAACTACCCCTTTTCTCCACAACATTGATTTCAGTACAGTGCTGTAAAAATAAAAAACACTAGGGAGAGCCTCAAGAGCGAATGAAACAAATCATACCAAGTGTTCCTTTAAAATATATATTTATTCAACAAAAAATAACCTAAAAATGAACTCCATCGGGAAAAAGCACTGCAGAATGTATGGGTAGGTGCTGTGAAACAGGCAGGAACCAGGCGTGTGATGACTCTGAGCTTCATCATGAGAGGGAAAGCGAAACAAGAGAGGGCGTGTGCTCATTAGCGTTAGCTTCAGCCCACAGAGGGGGACCTTAAGAGTCCACCTTAAGAGATCAATTAGTGTCCTTCCAAACTGGAACAAGGCTGTACGCCCAGATATGGACACAAAGGAGGGACAGAGGAGGAAAAGGGGGACGCTACAATGGAACACCAAAAATAACTCCTTAGAAATGACAACAGTCCACACTACCAAGGCGTTAACCAGACACCACAGAGGCATTAACGACACACCACAGAGACATTAACGAGACACCACAGAGGCATTAACGAGACACCACAGAGACATTAACGAGACACCACAGAGGCATTAAGGAGACACCACAGAGACATTAACGAAACACCACAGAGGCATTAACGAGACACCACAGAGACATTAATGAGACACTAGATATATTAACGAGACACCACAGAGACATTAACGAGACACCACAGAGGCATTAATAAGACACCACAGAGACATTGACAAAGCACCAGAGAGACATTAATGAGACACCACAGAGACATTAACAAGACACCACAGAGACATTGACAAAACACCAGAGAGACATTAATGAGACACTACAGAGACATTAATGAGACACTACTGAGACATTAAATAGAGAAATTAATGAGACTAAGAAAAGAATAAAAAGACAATGCCCACAACACAAATGAGATGACAGTTATGTAGACACTTAATGATGTAACTAAAGAGACACTATAGAGATATAAGGAGACACTACAGACACACTAAAGGGTTATGAAGGTGGAAATACAGAGACATTAAAAAAACACTACCGAGTTAATGAGATACTACAGTGTTATTAAAGTGGAACCACAGAGGCATTAACAAGACACCACAGAGACATTAACGAGACACCACAGAGGCATTAACGAGACACCACAGAGGCATTAAGGAGACACCACAGAGACATTAACGAAACACCACAGAGGCATTAACGAGACACCACAGAGACATTAATGAGACACAAGAGATATTTACGAGACACCACAGAGACATTAACGAGACACCACAGAGGCATTAATAAGACACCACAGAGACATTGACAAAGCACCAGAGAGACATTAATGAGACACCACAGAGACATTAACGACACACCACAGAGACATTAACGAGACACCACAGAGACATTAATGAGACACCACAGAGACATTGACAAAACACCAGAGAGACATTAATGAGACACTACAGAGACATTAATGAGACACTACTGAGACATTAAATAGAGAAATTAATGAGACTAAGAAAAGAATAAAAAGACAATGCCCACAACACAAATGAGATGACAGTTATGTAGACACTTAATGATGTAACTAAAGAGACACTATAGAGATATAAGGAGACACTACAGACACACTAAAGGGTTATGAAGGTGGAAATACAGAGACATTAAAAAAACACTACTGAGTTAATGAGATACTACAGTGTTATTAAAGTGGAACTACAGAGACATTAATGAGACACTACAGTGATATTAATGTGGAACTACACAGACATTAAGGAGACACTACAGAGACATCGAGGAGACACTAAAGGGTTATTAATGTGGAAAAACACAGACATTAAGTAGACGCTACAGAGTTATTAAGGTGGAACTACAGAGACCACAGATCCCAGACTGTTTAATCAGGAGGTTTGTCTCCGATGGCAGGAGACTGAATTCTGTCGGAATGAGGCCGGAGTCTCATCTGAGGAGGAGTGAGTGGGAGGAGAACTAATAGAGAAACTCCAGCAAAGCTGTGGAGAAAACTTAGATAACCACCCTCACGCCCCCCAACAGTCAGAAAGGGAGAGAGAGGAGAGTGAGAGAGAAAAGAGAGAGAGAGAGAACAAGAGGAAGATGAGGCAGAAAAAAGAATGTGGGAGAGTGAGGTAAAGAATAGGAGAGTGTAAAAGTGAGAGAGAGAGAGAGAGAGAGAGAGAGAGATGCTGTCGTTCAGACAAATGTGTTCTATATCACACACACAATGCACCACAGATTAGTGCCAACCTTGGGCCGTAATTACCCTCCCATTACACACTGTAACCACACGGCTGATTTACAGTGGTATTTAATTCCAGACAATCTCAAGCTCATCTCTCTCTCTCTCTCTCTCTCTCTCTCTCTCTCTCTCTCTCTCTCTCTCTCTCTCTCTCTCACAGCCGTCTATCTCATGGCCGGGAAACAACACCAGGTCTCAAAATTAAAAACCAAATACCGACCCAGTCTAGGCCTGTATTCAATTTACAATTTACTGCTGTAAAATTGTAAAAATAAATAAATAAATAATAATAATAATAATAATAATAATACAGTATATAATATTTTTGGACTGAGTGTGTGTATGAAATTGTCCACAGGTGTGTGTGAGAGTGAGTGACTGAGTGAGTCTATGAAATTGTCCACAGGTGTGTGTGTGTGAGAGTGAGTGTCTGGGTTATTGTATGAAATTGTCCACACATGCGAGTGAACACAGGAATAGACAACATTGTGTGTATCAAAACTTGTTTACACACTTTTTGGGGACTTGTCTTCCTTGTGAGAACCACCAACCAGTCCCCACAAAGTAATCATTACATTTTAAGATGAAGAAGTGGTTTAATGTTGGGTTAAGGTTGATGCAGATTAGTGAGTTGAAGGAAAGTCTCCACAAAATGAATGTAAGTCTACATGATGACCCCACAATTCACAGAAACAAGTGTGTGCGTAGTACACTAATGATTAAGAACATTTAGAAATGAAAGGACAGCACTGGTATGGTAATGAGAGTTGAGGATTGGTGTCTGGTTTGAGTGACGAGATTTGGGTGTGAATCATGTACAGTGAAGCCACCGTCTGTTTCTCTGCTCTATACGTAGGGCTCCTCCACCAGGGGACGAGGGCGAGTCTGAGGAAGGAGGAGTGTAAACCAGAAGAAAAGGAAAAGGCTCAGAAGGATGATCACAGCTGAAGTCACAACATCACAGTGTGTCCTCCGAGGTCCTCCCACATGCTACCCCCGCGGAGTCTCAGTCCTGTCTCCTGACTGCGGAGACCCACGGGTTGTTACAGACAGGTTTGTGAACACAGGTCTCCAAGTAGGAGCTAGAAAGGGGTAAATGAACCCACCACAGAGCCCCCAGCCTCACTGTGGCCAACACAGAGAATGGCAATGTGAGGGAGGTTCAGCCGACTCTGGGACGAACATCGAGAAGATAAAATCCAGACGCTGACGTCCTGTCGCAGGATCATTACTCAGTTTGTCATCTTCTGGACCTTATTCAGGTTTAGATCCGAGAGAGATGGATTACAAACTGGGGTGAGACTGTCTACAAGTGTGAGTGTGTGAGTGAATGGGTTAGTGTGTGAAACTGTCCACAGGTGTGAGTGTGTGATTGATTGCGTGAGTGTGTAAGTGAATGGGTGAGTGTGTGAGACTGTCCACAGGTATGAGTGTGTGAGTGACTGCCTGAGTGTGTGAGTGAATGGGTGAGTGTGTGAGTGATTGGGTGAGTGCGTGAGACTGCCCACAGGTGTGAGTGTGTGAGTGATTGGGTGTGTGAGACTGTCCACAGGTGTGTGAGTGAATGGGTGAGTGTGTGAGACTATCCACAGGTATGAGTGTGTGAGTGACTGCCTGAGTGTGTGAGTGAATGGGTGAGTGTGTGAGACTGTCCACAGGTGTGAGTGTGTGAGTGTTTGCGTGAGTGTGTGAGTGAATGGGTGAGTGTGTGAGACTGTCCACGGGTGTGAGTGTGTGATTGATTGCGTGAGTGTGTGAGTGAATGGATGAGTGTGTGAGACTGTCCACAGGTGTGAGTGTGTGAGTGATTGGGTGAGTGTGTGAGACTGTCCACGGGTGTGAGTGTGTGATTAATTGCGTGAGTGTGTGAGTGAATGGGTGAGTGTATGAGACTGTCCACAGGTGTGAGTGTGTGAGTGATTGGGTGAGTGTGTGAGACTGTCCACAGGTCTGAGTGTGTGAGTGACTGCGTGAGGGTTTGAGTGAATGGGTGAGTGTGTGAGACTGTCCACAGGTGTGAGTGACTGAGTGAATGGGTGAGTGTGTGAGACTGCCCACAGGTGTGAGTGTGTGAGTGAATGGGTGAGTGTGTGAGACTGTCCACAGGTATGAGTGTGTGAGTGATTGGGTGTGTGAGACTGTCCACAGGTGTGAGTGACTGAGTGAATGGGTGAGTGTGTGAGACTGCCCACAGGTGTGAGTGTGTGAGTGAATGGGTGAGTGTGTGAGACTATCCACAGGTATGAGTGTGTGAGTGACTGCCTGAGTGTGTGAGTGAATGGGTGAGTGTGTGAGACTGTCCACAGGTGTGAGTGTGTGAGTGATTGCGTGAGTGTGTGAGTGAATGGGTGAGTGTGTGAGACTGTCCACAGGTGTGAGTGTGTGATTGATTGCGTGAGTGATTGGGTGAGTGTGTGAGACTGTCCACAGGTCTGAGTGTGTGAGTGACTGCGTGAGGGTTTGAGTGAATGGGTGAGTGTGTGAGACTGTCCACAGGTGTGAGTGACTGAGTGAATGGGTGAGTGTGTGAGTGACTGGATGAGTGTGTGAGACTGTCCACAGGTGTGAGTGTGTGAGTGACAGGGTGAGTGCAGTCAACAATAAAACACACCTCATTCATCTTTTACACAGCTATAGGAAACAACAGCACAGCGCTTAACCCTGGGGGTCACGCACATGGACGCGAGTCCTCTGGGGACACATCTGCACAGACGTCAAATCTCAGCCTCATGTTTGTCCTTTGAGCCGGAACCGATGGACTGTAATTGTTCTTCACGGATCTGCTCTATTTTATCTGGACTCTAAACGTCAAGAACGGCTCCCAATTAATCCCGGCTATTAGAGCCACTTTATCAGCGGCGCCGCTCCAAATATAGCCCCGTACCTCCGCCCGATCTCAGAGCTATTCTCAGACAGCTGCCGCCCGGAGCCTGAGCCCTAATCACTGTCATCAGAGAGACCTACTTCGGCGCTCCTGCATTCGCCGCAGCTTGAGAAACCACGATAAGATTTGTCTCCCTCCTTTAGACTCTCCCTTCTCAACCGAGTCCCGTAATGCCGTGCGGGGCGTACGGAGCACACGCCAGCTTCCAAAATCCTTTCCGTGAATCGGAATGCTGCGTCTGGAAACGTGAGCCCGGGAAATGAGAGAGATGAGATGAGGGAGTGCAAAAGTCAGAGACCACCCTTCAGTTTCTTTTACAGCCTTTCATTTCTCAGGAGAGAATTCTGACACCATTAGAGAGAAGATGGAAGACAATACATGAAACACAGAAATTTAATTGAAAGCTTTCATCTTTTTTAAAAGAGGAGAAAAATCAAGCTCCACATACTTGCGCATTCCCTTCACATCTGCACACATCCACAGCTGCTTCATTTCATCTACCTACTGCAAGAACAACAGCTCAGCACGGGGTCTGAAAGGACGTGTAAGCGGAGAGATGGCCTTTGTTTTCCTGAAGTGATTCTGCACCATGCCGGACACAGCCATAATAGCGCTGGTGTTAATGGCACTGACGAGACCCTCTATACGTTTACACGCAAACACAGGTGTCAGACTGCACTACGGAGGTCACTGCTAACCCAGAACGCCCACCGCGCAGACCCCGCCCCTTGTTTCAGACCAGACCCGGTCGGAGCAAGCAGTTGCTGCAAAAAACTGAGAGAATTTGTTTGTCGTGAACGTGTCTTTTGTCACTCACAGGGATGGAGATTTTTTTAACAACAGCGCTCGTGCCAACAGGAGACCAACACCTGCCTTTTAGTCCCTTTGTGGACTAGTTCTCAGAACAGTGGACTGACCCCAGAGACCACGGACCCCGAGGGTTTGGGAAAAAACTTCAGGAAAAGCAGAGCTTATGAGAGAACTTTGTCAGCTTTGACAGCGTGGCCACAGGCAACGAAAACAAGATGACTGTCAGGGAAAATGATGCAGGACTGAAAGACTATATGTGTATTTATGTTTACGTGAATTTCTGGCAACCCAGTGTGACAAATAAGCCTTAAACAGAAACGTAACTCTGAGCTCCATAAGGTTAGAAACAGTGTTTGGTTCTTGTCTAATGTTATTGCTAAAAGCTAACCCTAAACTCTAACTCTAAGCTCCAAACGTTGAGAAACGGCACTGTTCTGTGAAGGTTAGTTGTACTGCTAACAGCTAACACTAAACCTCACCCTAATCCTAAACTGAAAACCCGACACTAAGCCCCATCAAATTTGAGAAGGCAGTAGTGTGTTTTACTTTTGTAATGCTACCGCTAACACCTAGCCCTAACCCCAACCCAAACGCCATCCTGCAGCTGTAACTGTCCGTCAGGTTTATAACCAACAATCTCAGTGGATTCAGTGTAACAGCGCCACCAGTGGACGGGAGCTAACTCCAAACATGCAATAACTTAAAATAACTACTAAGGGCATGGCAGGAGTTTCTGGAGTGCAGTTTAGTTAAACATGTACAAATCTCTGAAGACGCTGTTGTACACTCTTAAAACTACAGGTGCTACAAAAGGTTCAGTAGAACCACTTTGGGTTCTGTAAAGGACCATTTTTGCTGATACTTTTAAATGGGTAACAAACCTTTTTTTAAACGTTTATTTGTGAAATTAAATGTGCAATTATTTGTCATCGTACAATGTACAACAAAACATGTCTTCCACATTTAACCCTTCTGTGGCTGTGAACACACACACAGAGCAGGGAGCAGTTGTGTGTTCTGTGCCATGCTCAAGAGATCCTCAGCTGTGGATTGAGGAGGAGGACAGTGCTGTTCCTTCACTCCCACCTCCCCCAATTTTTTGCCTCGCTTTGGCTTTGACAGAGGAGGTGTTTTAAAGAGTCAACGCTACGTTGGTGTTCACGTCCACAGTTTTGAAACGCTGTGGACGAGAGCTATTTTAGAGCACAAAAACAAGGGCTGTCCAGGCAATCAGCTGCTGTCCACTCTGAGGACGTACCACCATGTTCCTGCTCTCGAGGAGATGATTACTCGTAGGGCAATTAACCCTCACACTCCACCTGCAGCGCCTGCAAGTAACAGCCTCAACACCAAACCTAACCCTGCTATCACAAGGGAGTAGTGGCATACCACCAGCTGGAAGCTGTGGAGCAGCAGCACGAGCCTAAACTCGCTGAAACAAAGGGGAGACGAGCAGTGGAATTACTCTCTCTAGACCTTATCCTGACAATGCTGATTTAAAATGCTCTGGAGCAGCTGCACATGAGCCTAAGGTCACTATGCTCAATGCCAAGTGTTGGCTAGAGGGGACTAAAGAGCCCCAGCTCTGTGATGTGTAGCACTGAAGTAATGCACTAGAAGTAAACATCTAACATGGGCACCTGATCTCACTCTGGACGAATGCCATCGAATCCCACAGCTGTGTTCCAAAATATAGTGTAAAACCTTCCCAAAAAAGGAGAAGCTGTTACTGTAGCAGAGAAATAGGGCAAAACCGCCAATGAAAACCCCTCATTTCATGAAGATAATTAGGATGCTGACCACTATTTACACCAAATTATTCAATCAGAGAAAACAATAGCAATCAATCAAATCAATAAAAAGCCACAGGTTTCAATTACTCACTTTTGCTGAACACAAATAAAACACTGTAGAGTTTATTCAGCCCTAAAGTTCTTTAAAAAGCAAATAAAGCATTATTCTGTTACAAATTACCACAGCGTTCAACACAGAGACTGACCACAAATGTGTTGTTTTGAGACTTCAGGCATATGCATTAAAACCTAAGTGATCTGAACTTACAGCAATTCTATGAGCTCTACAGTGTGGTTTAAACATAAGACCAGCACATTAATGTGTGCATCTGGAGCCCACCAACCCACACACTATGAAACAAGACGCTCCCAATCAGTTTTCTGTGTGCTCTAAGTCAGAAAACATGGGATAAAACGAATTGTTCTGATCCTGCTCGGCTTCTGACGTCAAGTACAGAGACTTTAGAATGGCCCCGCCCCCTCGTCTGAGTCTGTCCAATCACAGCGATGAACCCGCTTTTATGTGACAGCGCAAAGACAAGGTAAAACGCAGAACAACGAGCGTGGAGAAATAAGAGAACTGAGTAAAAACATGGAAGAAAGAGAACCCAAAAAAAAAAAAAAAAACAGAGCTTCTGCTCCTCACTGCTGTGTGCTCAGAGTCGGGGTGAACAGCGAGCTGCTCGTTATCATTTACAAGAACGGATTACTAGGACATTCTTGTACTGGACTGCTATGCAGGAAATGTACAACCAATAAAAAACTGCGTACAAGCACGGGTCAAACATTCAAACATCTCGCAATTTGTGAAATTATTATCATAACAAACACCAAGAGGAATACAGACTAATAATGTTGATGTGTTTCCTTTAAAAAGAGCATAGAAATTATATAAAAAATATAGTTTATATATGTATTTAATTCATTTTCAATAAAAAAAACAAACAAACAAGGTATGCACCAAACTTTTTCACTTCTTCACACACCGTAAACCTGATCATCAGGAGCTAATGGTGCTAATGAAACACTCCAGGTGTTACTGAATGTTCCCTGCATTAGATCCTTTTCATAATGGTCTGTTCCACCTTAAATAGTGCAGCAGTAACACATTTTAGCGCCTCACTATTAAACTTAAGTCAGAAATAAATTTTAAGAGAATATTGAAATAGGTGTTACTGAATGTTCCCTGCATTAGATCATTTTCATAATGGTCCATTCCACCTTAAATTATGCAGCAATCCCATAACAGTGAAACTGGACATTCCGTCCCACCTTAAATGGTCCCGGTACATTTGTGGGCAAGAGGTAGTATTCCACCCTAAGTGATTTGTCATATTTGGGCGCCTCAAAACAATTCCTGAGGTGGAATGGAGATTTCAATTAAAGAATCAAATTTAAGTGCAAGGATGTACCTGTTGCACCATTTAATGTGGAAGGTTAAATCCCACTTAAAAGCCAACTTCTGTTTAATAGTCATCACTACCCGTGGTTTAATTTTGAAGCTCCTAAATATAACCACAATTTAAGGTGGAACGGTTGCTCTGGCGTTATGTACTTGCTGCTCTTTTTAAGGTGGAGCGGGGAATTCCACTGTAGAGATAACTTTAGTTATATAGTTATTACTACATGCGAGGCTCCTAAATAAAACTGCATCATTTTAAGGTGGAACGGTGGTTAAGGCGCAAGAATGCACCTGCTGCACCATTTAAGGAGGACCGGAGAATTCCACTTGAAACCCAACTTCAGTTTCATACAAATTACAACCTGTACTTTAATTCTGAGGCTCCTAAATATAACAACACTTTAAGGTGGAACGGAGGCTCAGGCGCAATCATGTACCCACTGCACCATTTAAGGTGGAGAGGAGGAATCCTGTAAGACGCCAACTTCAGGTTCAAACAACTGTCGGCTGTTGGAGAGGATACAGCACTCCTGACGCGAAGTGAAAAAAAAACGGACACCGAGCACGAGCGAAAACGAAGATATCCGAGTAAAACCGAAGCTGTGTGCGCGGGTGGAGTGAGTAGATGGAGTGTCGGTTCTGACCTGGTCGTGATGCTGAGGCTCTGGAGCCGCGGTCATCTCCCACAGCTGCAGGAGGGGAGTCCGAGTCTGAGCGCCAGACACATCCACCAGCTGCGAGAATCACCCGCATCCACACAGGCCCCGCCCACTGCGCGCTGATTGGAGGAGAGCGCGGGGGGGGGGGTGAGAAGTGGGAATTTATATACACCGATCAGCCATAACATTAAAGACACCTCCAGGTTTCTGCCCACACTGTAGTCCATCTGTTACTCTGCATACTTTGTTTGCCCACATTTGACAGAGCAGGTGTGATGTGGTGGTGGATCATTCTCAGCGTTGCAGTGACACTGACGTGGTGGTGGTGTGTTATTGTGTGTTGTGCTGGTGTGTGTGGATCAGACACAGCAGTGCTGCTGGAGTTTTTAAACCCCTCAGTGTCACTGCTGGACTGAGAATAGTCCACCGACCAAAAACATCCAGCCGACAACGTCCTGTGTCACTGATGAAGGACTAGAAGACGACTGACACACACTGTGCAGCGACAGATGAGCTACTGTCTCTGACTTTACATCTACAAGGTGGACCAACGAGGGAGGAGTGTCTCACAGAGTGGACAGTGAGTGGACACAGGGTTTAAAAACTCCAGCAGCACTGCGCTGAAGAACAGGGGGGAAGGGGGGTAACAAAGTATGCAGAGCAACAGATGGACTACAGTCTGTAACTGTACAGTGGAGCTGATAAAACAGACCTTCCACTGTTAGAATAACAACACAGTAATATGGGTCTGAAAGGATGTGTCACAACAATGTTACTGAGAAGAGGAAATAGACACAAAAAGAAAATATAAGAACTAGAGAGTAGGAGAGTGCAACATGGACATAAATAAGAACTGAATTAAGGTGGAATAATGTTCCACCTTAAATCTAGAACATATTTGTGTACATTTTATATTTTATTTCTTTTGCTGTTTTGTTCCACCAGTGTTGAACAGTTCAGTTCAGCACTTATCGATCTTGGCATTGTTACGGTTCACATTCAGCTGAGTCCTGTTCCTGTTCTCTCCCCCCCACCACACTTCTCTCTCTCTCTCACACACACACAGAGCACTAATTTTAGCCCCCGTCTGGACTCCCTCCCGCTCTGATTTCTCTTTCTGAATTGTGTGACACTCTTCTTCTCGTTCAGAACAGTCTCTCACTGCAGCAGAGTTATGCACTGAGCTCTGAACACGGTAAACCACAGCCTTGTTATTTTGGATTTACATATCATATTAATATTTATATGTTTATTTTTAACTAGACACTAAAGTTATATACTCCAGGTTCAGTATACAAGCAGTATTAAATCTGGAGTAAGTAACATCATACTCCAAGAGTATATAACCTTACCAAACCTAGAGTATATAACCTTACCAAACCTGGAGTATATAACGTCATACCTGGAGAGTATATAACCTTACCAAACCTAGAGTATATAACCTTACCAAACCTGGAGTATATAACGTCATACCCGGAGAGTATATAACCTTACCAAACCTAGAGTATATAACCTTACCAAACCTGGAGTATATAACGTCATACCTGGAGAGTATATAACCTTACCAAACCTGGAGTATATAACCTTACCAAACCTAGAGTATATTACGTCGTACACCGAGATTATATAACCTTACCAAGCCAGGAGTATAAAACCTTACCAAACCTGGAGTATATAACCTTACCAAACCTGGAGTATATGACCTTACCAAACCTGGAGTATATGACCTTACCAAACATGGAGTATATAACCTTACCAAACCTGGAGTATATAACCTTACCAAACCTGGAGTATATAACCTTACCAAACCTAGAGTATAAAACCTTACCAAACCTAGAGTATAAAACCTTACCAAACCTGGAGTATATAACCCTACCAAACCTGGAGTATATTACGCCATACATTGAGAGAATATAACCTTACCAAACCTAGAGTATATTACGTCGTACACCGAGATTATATAAACTTACCAAACCTGGAGTATATAACCTTACCAAACCTGGAGTATATAACCTTACCAAACCTGGGGTATATAACCTTACCAAACCTAGAGTATATTACATCGTACACCAAGATTATATAACCTTACAAAACCAGGAGTATAAAACCTTACCAAACCTGGAGTATATAACCTTACCAAACCTAGAGTATATTACGTCATACACCAAGATTATATAACCTTACCAAACCAGGAGTATAAAACCTTACCAAACCTGGAGTATATAACCCTACCAAACCTGGAGTATATTACACCATACATTGAGAGAATATAACCTTACCAAACCTAGAGTATATTACGTCGTACACCGAGATTATATAACCTTACCAAACCTGGAGTATATAACCCTTCCAAACCTAGAGTATATAAAGTTACCAAACCTGGAGTATAAAACCTTACCAAACCTGGAGTATATAACGTCATACCTGGAGTATATAACCTTACTAAACCTGGAGTATATAACGTCATACCTGGAGTATAAACCTTACCAAACCTGGAGTATAAAACCTTAACAAACCTGGAGTATAAAACCTTACCAAACCTGGAGTATATAACGTCATACCTGGAGTATAAACCTTACCAAACCTGGAGTATAAAACCTTAACAAACCTGGAGTATAAAACCTTACCAAACCTGGAGTATATTATGTCATACCTTGAGAGTATATAACCTTACCAAACCTGGAGTATATTACATCATACACCAAGATTATATAATCTTACCAAACCTGGAGTATATAACATTAGAAAGCGGGATTATAAATTACTTCAATAGTTGCTAAATACTCTTTGTAAGTCATACACCCCTGATTTACTAAAGTTATAACCTCCTAGTGACCAGGAGTATATACACCTGATTTACTACAATTATATAAGTAATTTACTCCAGGTTTACTAAGTTTATATAATACCAATTTTAAAAAGGTTTATACTTATTTATTAGTTATTTAATACTATCAGGACTGCGGTGCAGACTGACGGAGGTGGACGCACACGCTAAAACACCTTGACTTTTATTTACAAAATATAACAAAACAGAAAGGGACTAGCATAACAAACAGAAGAAAGACTGAGACAGAGAGACTAGGACAGAAGGACAACACATGGAGTGAACTAAACTGAGATACAGATACAGACAAACCTGGACTGAGATGACTAAACAAACAGAGAAAACTAAACACACTAACCTTGACACAGAGAGCTAAACAGAATATATATACACTGACGAGGAGGAGGAACAAAGGCGGGACATGGGCGGAGACATGGACAGGTAACAAACAGAGCCATGTGCTAAGAGAGCACATGGTGGGGAAAACAGACACGACAGGACAAGGGCGTGACAAATACATTTTATATTATAAAATTATATGATATTATATATTTCTTCATAATGTAAAATATTACATTTTTATTTATATAACAGTATATATATTTAATATATATTCCTGTTTTACTACAGTTATATACTCCTGATTTACTAAATAAAGTATACATTTTTATACTTAGTTACTACTTCATACACTAAATTTCTGAAGATATATCATTCGTGTTTTAAGGATAAAGTTTTTCAAAGATTATACACGTGTTATACACGTGTGGTTTGTAAGGTTAAACACTCCTGACTTGTACAGACTGCTGATTGGATGTTAACTGGGTTCATGGTTTGCGAAGTATCTCTGAACTGGAGGATGATGTGGCTGTTGAATAAAGTTTAAAAAGTTTGCTCATGCTGAAAACACAACGAAGACCGCAATCAATGTTCACCGCTAATGTGAAGCTGGAGAAACAAACCTCAAACTGCAGAGAGCATTGAAGCCCATTCCGACATGCTAACACAATCACAGTGTGTGTGTGTGTGTGTGTGTTTGTGTGAGTGTAGGGGTGGGGGTGTTCCGGGAGTGTTAGCGTCTCTGGTTTTAGCATGCTAATTGAGGTATAATTTCCTTTAATAGAAACATAGTTCATTTCCTCCTCTCCCCCCAGCCCTCCCTTCGAGGTCGTCATGGAAACTACAGGCCCATACCTCGTCTCTGTATCTTTTATTTATTTATTTATTTTATGTGGCTAGGCTAATGCTGCTGCACAGAGCTTGTGAACCTCACTTCTCCTCTTCTTTAGTTCTGACACACCCTTCCCTGCAAATTCACACTCACCCAGTCACTCACACACTCACCCAGTGGAAAAGTGACATTAAGTGAGATGTGGTTTACAGAAGCAATAACGCTGCATTAGCAGATACTTCACCAGGAATAATGTTGTGCTTATGTCACTGAGGATGGAGGAAAACTTAAGAGCCAGACGTCCAAACTTTTACCTCCAACTGAACTTATTTAAACACCATCCTCCAGATTATTCCAGCCTCAGGCTGAAGACAGAGATAACACAGAGAAGGAAAGAGTTCTCACACCTTTATTTCTCATCTCCAAAACACACCATTGTTTACTGTTCCTCCTTTCTTTTAAAAAGGTGCCATACTCCCCCCGCCACCCCTTCTCCACAGTGGAACACAGTTCTGTTTCTTAATGAAACATCTGTGACCTGCTTTGGTCCAAAACCCCACGAGCCCCACAGCAGTGTTCTCCCCCTGTCTAAACAGCCCTGTTCAGAACACCCTCATTCAGCATCTGTTCCTTTAAATGATAATTAGCCTCTCGCTGTTCACCCCGACCCCGAGCGCACAGCAGTGAGGAGCAGAAGCTCTGGTTTTTAGCCATTTTCACTGTTTTTACTCAGTGCTCTTATTTCTCCGTGCTTGTGGTGTCTGTTTTGCTGCATTTAACCTTGTTTTTGCACTCTCACATAAACACGGGTCTAATGCTGTGATTGGACAGACTCAGACGAGGGGGCGGGGCCATTCTAAAGTCTCTGCACTTGGTGTCAGAAGCGTAGCAGGATCGGGCTCCAGAGTGATCATTTGTGTAACCAGGTGATGCCCCAGGATTCCTAGAGAGCATGCTTGGCCTCACTTTTTTTTTTGAAAACATCATTGTCAGTGGCGTTGTGTTTCCAGGGAAAATTGAAACGTTTCTGAATCTTTACAGTTTCCTTGATATATTTTTCATTTTCCAAATCTTGGACTTCAATCCAGCACCTGCTCTTCTCCAGCGAGGCCAGGCTGATCTACTGGAGGCTGAGACGGGGTCCAGACCTTCTATGTTTCCCAACTTTCTCCCGAATCAGAGCTCGGTTAACGGGGTGTTTACAACTGCGACTCCATTAAAGCCTCAGAATGAAGAATCCCCCCGAGGTGGAGTCAATAAGAAGCCCCCTCATTAGACTTCCCGACTCCAAACGCAAACGGGACGAGTGGGATTTAAAAACACAATTATTCAGCCCACCGCCTCCATCAGTTCCCAGAGTACGGGCTATTGATCACCAACAGAGCAGAGATTTTAATATCAATGACGCGGAGAGAGGAGATAAGAGAAACAGAGACATCATAGAGACATAACGTCCGAGTGGAAGAGATGACAATGGCACACACACATCCAGTTCACACAATGCATCATTATCTCCTGCTAATGGTGGTCTTCTGGTGGTGGAAATACCAGATTCACTGATGAAGAGGCTCTGACTGAATTCTTTCAAATCTATTCTAACTAATGATTGAGTGAGTAGGGTGTAGTGTGGTTAGTGGAGTGTACTAAAATAGTGGACACTTAGAACCACTGGACATTTGAGTATGATAATGATGGACACTATCCCAATATACAGACGCAGGGTGAAGCAAAAAGTTGCAGAACACTGACATACCTGAACACCCCCAGCGAGTAATGGGGGAGGGGCCTATATTTAGGCTGTGTCCGAGACACAGCCGTCATCTTGAAAGCTGCCATATTGCATAAAGGGCAAGGCCAATGGGAAGGGGGTCATGTAGCACTTTCAAAGATCAGAATTGTCTCTGAAATGGATTGCCACAATCAGATTTGCAAAATCCCTTTTGGTTCCAAAGTTATCACCACAGAAACTTCAAAACCTTTGTTGTTGGTTTCGTTTCTGAAATACAAAAGGGTGTTTTGAGTTTTGACTCACCCTGTATATGTAGAAAGAAAGAAAGAAAGAAAGAAAGAAATATATAATCTAACAGGAAAAGAAAAGCAAGGAGCTTCTCATGTCTGAAAAATCTGTCTCTGTCCCAAATCATGCCCTACTCCCTACATTGTGCATTTCACAGATTATAAAAGGAATACCACTGCACTCAGACCATGCACAAAATGTCAGACAGAGGGACGGTAAACTTGGTTTAATTATGTTTTAGTGCAGAAACTGTTATTTATGACCTACACTGTATACTACGTGTTGTGGAGAGAGATTTTGAATCTCAGCCTTTGAAACAATGGCAGACAGCTTTTCACCCGCAACTTGGTATGATGTGTGTCGTCATAGCAACAGTTCATCCCATCCTGTACTAGGGTGTACCAGGCTGCCCAACTCACACTATAAAGACTTATACATAGTACATACCTTATTGTATCAGTGTGTAGTACACAATAGTGTTGAGTCCAGAGGGAAATTCTGCTACAATAGTGTCTTTTCAAGTGGGAAAACTGTCACTGTGGCGGTAGCCTGAAGAGTACATATACAGCACCTTTAATTAGGGAAAATAATTTAACCTTATTCTACTGTAATTCCAGATTGTAGAGATGTGTTGATTGCACATGCTCTATTTCAGCCCTTCTGGAGAAGAGAGTGTAAAGAGATTGGAACACAACTAGACTTTAACACCACTGCTGTAAATTTAAAGGTACATCACACAGTTTGTACCTTTAGTGACCAATAACGTACCTCTACTGTACCTTGTTTTTTCTCTGACAGTGTGGTGAACTGTGTTGTATATCACTGTGTAAATGAAGCACATGCTGCTGGATGCACTGTGATCACATGCAAAATCACATCTTGCACATCGCTAAGTTTGACTGAATCAGGAACAAGTATAACCCATCAAAACAGAAGTAACAGCGCTAAGCAGGAATGTTAATAACACTTAATACCAGAAGACCCCCACCCCCTTCCCCCCACAGCCTTCCTCCAGCTCCTTCACACCTTTGCCCATTGAGTCATTCGCCTAAAGACTGTAAGCTGGAGAGCTGTTAGATCTGAAGCAGGTCTGAAATACTTCGACTCTGCTGTGACTAACAGAGGTAGACGGTCATTACCGAGTATCCCCTGGTGTGTCTGTCAGCAAGAGTTCTGGCCTTTAACTTCAGAAATATTCACCAATAAGACGCTTTTACTTCTGAAACTAAAGGTGAACAAGTACAAGAACATACTCTGTTTAACCCCTAAAAGTCAACAGTAACAACTGCTCCATTCCACCTTAAATTGGCCTTCGTTTTTAATGTTGTGCTCATATTCCAACTTAAATGGCCTTTTAAAAATGTTATACTCACGTTCCACCTTAAATTGCTGCTTAATAATTTTGTACTCACATTCAAACTTAAATTGCCTTTTTTTATTTTGTGCTCATGTTCCACCTTAAATTGCCTTTTTAATTTTGTTTTCAAATTCCACCTTAAATGAGCAACCTTATGAGTATTAAGTAGTTATTACATTCACCAAAACCTTCATATACTTTCTTACATAACAACTGAGCACCTAAAAAGAAGACTCAAACATTCCACCTTAAATTAGCTTCTTTTTTCTATTCTGAGCTCCCATTCCACCTTAAATAGGCAACATCATGAGGTTTTTGTTATTACATCTCCAGCTCCTTCATGTAATGACAGCATCATTTATAAAAAGAAGTCAACCTCAAAAATTCCACCTTAAATGAGCACCAGCCAATACTCTGACTTTACACAGCAGCTAATCTGAGTGTGCAACACTGTAGAGTGCTGCGTACGGAGAGGAGCTGAGCTGCTGAAAGCCGCTGTAGATGTGGCGCAGTGCTCCGCGTAAACCTGGAGCTGTCACTGTGAGCAGATGAACTCTTCACCCCTTCATCTGTCAAAGCTGAGCCGAGTCCAAATGAGCGGATTGGTTACACAATATGTAATCTCTGAATCAGACCCAGAGTCGTCCGACTGGGATTCTGAGAAGCCCACTGTGGCCTCCACGTGTCCCGATATTCACGGCGAGAGTGTTACTGACACTTACTGATCCCACACTTCGTAGTTAAGAGGGTGAAAAGGCTGTGCTAAATGATACATATCGTTTTTCAGGTGGTTGCTAAAGGGTTGCAAGTGGTTGCTGTGGCGATTGATGATAGGTGGTAGTTGATATAATGCTATAGTGTTGTTTATGTGCTCCTTGGCTATGATTTTTCATATGGTTGCTAAAGTGATCCGTGTGGTTGCTAAGGTGTCCCAGGTGGTTGCTATCATGGTTGCTGCTGTATTTCTGGTGATTGGCAAGTAGTTTATATAATGCTATGATGTGTGCGCTGTTCCTTGGTGGTCGCTATGATTGGTCACTTTGGTTGCTAAAGTAATCCAGGTGGTTGCTAAGGTGTTTGCTATGGTGTTGCTTAATGTGTGCTTAGGTGTTGCTCTGGTGTTGCTGGAGGTGGCAACATTTTTGGTTGATGATAAAGTGGCTATGGTGTTTCAGATGGTTGCTAAGGTGTCCCAGGTGGTTGCTATGATGTGGCTAGGTGTCCATGTATGGAAAGAAATGTGAAGAGTGAACTTCACTCATATGAAGTCACAACCACAGTCTTAAAAGTTGTTAAAGGTGCTACAAAGGAACATTTATGGAACCAAATGTTGCGGACCACAGGACCACCTGGACAGATGGTCCATAAATACTCGGACAGAGCTGGGTACTCCAGACTGATGGGGTGATATACCTACGGCATGGCAGCGTATTGACCTCTGGGCAGCAGCCGGAGGATTTTGGGCACGTCCAGGTTTCTTTTAAATACTCTGTGCATTAAGCCCAAGCCGTTCCCTCACAGTGAGCTGCAGTAAGTGTGTTGATGTGAGCCATTATTGAATATTCCTGAGAGCTAATGGATGCCGAGCTGCAGCAAAATGAGGCAGTGGCTCTCAAACTCTCTCTCTCTCTCTCTTGCTCCCTCCCTCTCTCCCTCACTCCCCATGCAAACACAAACACACTCACCGCACTGAAATGTTACGAAACATGAGGTTCTCTATCAAAAGCCCAGCCTTTCAAAATATAACCTCAATCTTCTGCATCAAGCAACGGTTTAACACCTCTGAGGCTTTTAAAAGCTTTTTAAACTTACTCTTTAAAACATATTACATAGTTACTACACAAACTCAAAGGTTATTATATAGTAACTCCATCACTCAGGGAATATGACAGAGTATTGTCACAAAATTAATATTTTTACACAGTATCTACACTAACTCACTGCTTATTACAGAGTATCTACACTAACTCAGCGGTTATTACACAATATCTACACTAACTCAATGCTTATTAAACAGTATCTACACCAACTCAATGCTTATTACACAGTATCTACACCAACTCACTGCTTATTACACAGTATTACACAGTAGCTATATTAACTGAAGCTGTATAACCCCGTAGCTACAACAAATCAATGTTTATTACCTAGTAACTACTATATATCAAGATTTATTACAGATTAACTACACAAATTCTCAACTTATATCATAGTAATAAACTATATAAAGGCTTATTACATACAATAACTACAATAAATCAAAATTAGCAATCAAAAACAAAAATCATTATTATGCAGGAATTAAACTTAAAGCTTATTACACAGTAACTACACTATTAACTCAGAACCTCCAGTTTTACTCAGCTCAGGAGCTGAATGTTGACCACTCTGTTCTTTGGGAAGCTTTGGCAGGTAACAGTCAGGAAGAAGGTTTGTATTAGGATTGAGTTAGGGTTAGGGCTTGGGGTTAGGATTAAACTGCATGTACACAAAATCAATTATTTAAAGAAGTATAAAAAGTAAATTACACACTAACTCCACTAACTGAAGCCATATTACCCAGCATATACTATTAATCAAGTGTTATTACAAAACAACTTCATAAAACCAAGGCTTATTACACAGTAACTTCATATAACCAAGGCTTATCACACTAGAACTACACAAAAGCAAGACTTATTACACAGTAACTAATAAAACCAAGGCTTATTACACAAGAACTTCACAAAACCAAGGCTTATTACACAGTAACTACATAAAACCAAGGCTTATCACAAAAGAAATACGCAAAAGCAAGACTTATTACATAGTAACTTCATAAAACCAAGGCTTATTACACAATAGCCAAACAAAACCAAGACTTATTACACAGTAACTACATAAAATCAAGGCTTTTTACAAAGTAACCACACAAAACCAAGACATATTACACAGTAACTACATAAAACGCAGGCTTATTACACAGTAACTACATAAAACCAAGGCTTATTACACAAGAACTACGCAAAACTAAGGCTTATTACACAGTAACTACATAAAACCAAGGCTTATTACAGAGTAACCACACAAAACCAAGACATATTACACAGTAACTACACAAAACCCAGGCTTATTACACAGTAACTACATAAAACCAAGGCTTATTACACAAGAACTACACATAACCAAGGCTTATTACACAGTAACTACTTAAAACTAAGGCTTATTACACAGTAACTACACAAACCCAACACTTATTTCCCAGTAACTAAACAAAACTAAGGCTTATTACACAGTAACTACACAAAACTAAGCCTTATTATACAGAAACTACACAAAAACTAAGGCTTACTACACAGTAACTACATTTAATGTAAAGTTTTCATCTTGGAGATCTGACGTTTCATCCCTGAAGTCCAGTTTACCAATCACCACTGGACAATACAGATCACACACCGTGGTCAGAAAACACAGAAATTCTCTTACCATCCAGAGACGCTCCACTCTGGACAGTTTGCGAGTCTTCATGCTGGACGTCCAAGTGTGTGTGTGGACAAAGTGTGTGTGTGTGAGTGTGTGAGTGTGTGAGACTAAGCTGGGGATGAGTTTTTATGGAGCCGGAGCTTAAGTGCACCTGATCCTGATCCTAACCACACGCTGAGACTCAGCACTCTCTCAGCCAGCAGCTCACATTAAACCATTAAACCTTAGCCCTGTGTGTGTGTGTGTGTGTGTGTGTGTGAGAGAGAGAAAGTCTGGACTGAAAATCAAGACCAGCTGAAAAAAGCTCCTGACTTTGTAAAAGTGCTCTTCAGTAAAAATGCTCCCAAGTTCAGTCCTGGAAGTTGGCGCCGTGTGCTATTTCAGGGCAGATTTGTTATAGCTCTCTGCACGGATCCAAAGTTCAGTCTGAGATGCTGGTTTAGCACTTCCAGCCTTTCTGAGCCACGTGATTCCCACATGAAACACCTACCGTCCGATAGTCCC
Source organism: Hoplias malabaricus (assembly GCF_029633855.1). Lineage (NCBI taxonomy): Eukaryota > Metazoa > Chordata > Actinopteri > Characiformes > Erythrinidae > Hoplias > Hoplias malabaricus. The sequence continues at coordinate 24,512,739 of NC_089808.1, forward strand.
TCATCATGGACACAGGACGCCAACCACAGGACGCAGACCACAGGATGCCGCTTATAGGACACCGACCACATAATTACACCCACAGTACGGTGACCACAGGACACCACACACAGGATGCTGACCACATAATTACGCCCACAGGATGTCACCCACAGGACGCAGACCACAGGACACCACACACAGGACACTGACCACATAATTACGCCCACAGGATGCCACCCATGGTTCACTGACTCAAGGACACTGTCAGCTGGATATTGTTGGTGTACAATTCCCACAGCAGTGACACTGAGGGGTTTTGAAACTCCAGCATCACAGATGTGTCTGATCCATGTGTAATATATATACAGTGCCTTGCGAAAGTATTCGGGCCTCTTGAGCTTTTAAACCTTTTGCCACATTTCAGGCTTCAAACAAAGATATAAAATTTTTATTAATTTAATTTTTTGTGAAGAACCAACAACAAGTGGGACACAATCTTGAAGTGGAATGAAATTTATTGGATGTGTAAAACTTTTTTAACAAATAAAAAACTGAAAAGTGGGGCATGCGATATTATTTGCCCCCTTTACTTTCAGTGCAGCAACTCCAGACGTTCAGTGATGATCTCTGAATGATCCAATGTTGTCCCAAATGACTGATGATGACAAATAGAATCCACCACCTGTGTGTAATCAAGTCTCCGTATAACTGCACCTGCTCTGTGAAAGGCTCAGGGTTCTGTTCAAAGCGCAGAGAGCATCATGAAGACCAAGGTACACACACAGCAAATTCACCGGTCTTAAATGAACACTGTTGGTGTAATAATTTACTCTCAGTGTTAAGTTAACACTAACAGTGTTCATTTAAGACCGGTGAATTTGCTGTGCACCAGGCAGGTCCGAGATACTGTGGAGAAGTTTAAAGCTGGATTTGGATACAAAAAGATTTCCCAAGCTTTAAACATCCCAAGGAGCACTGTGCAAGCAATCATATTGAAATGGGAGGAGTATCAGACCACTGCAAATCTACCAAGACCCGGCCATCCCTCTAAACTTTCATCTCAAACAAGGAGAAGACTGATCAGAGGTGCAGCCAAGAGGCCCATGATCACTCTGGATGAACTGCAGAGATCTACAGCTGAGGTGGGAGAGTCTGTCCATAGGACAACAATCAGTCGTACACTACACAAATCTGACCTTTATGGAAGAGTGGCAAGAAGAAAGCCATTTCTCAAAGATATACATAAAATGTCTCGTATAAAGTTTGCCACAAGCCTCCTGTGAGACACCAAACATGTGGAAGAAGGTGCTCTGGTCAGATGAATCCAAAATCTGTTTGTCCACAATGCAAAATGATCTGTTTGGCGTAAAAGCAACACAGCTCATCACCCTGAATACACCACCCCCACTGTCAAACATGGTGGTGGCAGCATCATGGTTTGGGCCTGCTTTTCGTCAGCAGGGACAGGGAAGATGATCAAAATTGATGGGAAGATGGATGGGGCCAAATACAGGACCATTCTGGAAGAAAACCTGTTGGAGTTTGCAAGAGACCTGAGACTGGGACGGAGATTTATCTTCCAACAAGACAATGATCCAAAACATAAAGCCAAATCTACAATGGAATGGTTCACAAATAAACGTATACAGGAGTTGGAATGGTCAAGTCAAAGTCCAGACCTGAATCCAACTGAGAATCTGTGGAAAGAGCTGAAGACTGCTGTTCACAAACACTCTCCATCCAACCTCAGAGCTCGAGCTGTTTTGCAAAGAAGTATGGGCAAGAATTTCAGTCTCTCGATGTGCAAAACTGATAGAGACACACCCCAAGTGACTTGCAGCTGTAATTACAGTAAAAGGTGGCACTACAAAGTATTAACGCAAGGGGGCAAAGTTTGGCAAATCCAATAAATTTCATTCCATTTCAAGATTGTGTCCCACTTGTTGTTGATTCTTCACAAAAAATAAAAATTTTATGTTTGAAGCCAGGGCAGCACGGTGGCGCAGCAGGTAGTGTCGTAGTCCCATAGCTCCAGGGGCCTGGAGGTTGTGGGTTAGATTCCTGCTCCAGGTGACTGTCTGTGAGGAGTTGGTGTGTTCTCCCCATGTCAGCGTGGGTTTCCTCCGGGTGGTCTGGTTTCCTCCCACCGTCCAAAAACACACGTTGCAGGTGGATTGGCGACGGTGTGAGTGTGTGAGTGTGTGTGAGTGTGTGTGTGTGTGTTGCCCTGTGAAGGACTGGCGCCCCCTCCAGGGTGTATTCCCGCCTTGCGCCCAATGATTCAGGACCCACCGTGACCCTGAATTGGATAAGCGGTTACAGATAATGAATGAATGAATGTTTGAAGCCTGAAATGTGGCAAAAGGTTTAAAAGTTCAAGGGGGGGCGAAAACGTTCGCAAGGCACTGTATATATATATATATATATATATATATATATATATATATATATATATATATATATTTGTATACATTCAGGGGGTTGTGTTTCTGTGGAAGGTTTCTCCAGTGGGTCACTCAGTCCATCATCATCCAATTAACAACCAGGGCACAACTCTACAGTGAGAACATACATCTGAATGGATATAAAGAAAACACACACAGGATATTAACAACCCATCAGTGTGTGTGTGTGTGTGTGTGTGTGTGTGTGTGTGTTCCTAGTAACTAGTAATCCTAAAGCTGGCCTCTATTCTCAAGTAGCCCAAACATCACACAGAGGAAACCCTACATGGAGGTTCAAGACCACATACACACACACACACACACACACACACACACACACACACACACACACACACACACTGTCTGTCTGTCTGTGTGTGTGTATGTACAGAGAGAGAGTGAGCAGGATCAGCCTTGGGGGGCTTTGAGGGGGTCTGCTAGGTCTAGATTAACACACACTCTCACACACACGCACACACACACACACACACTGTATGTACAGAGAGAGAGTGAGCAGGATCAGCCTTGGGGGCTTTGAGGGGGTCTGCTAGGTCTAGATTAACACACACAATACCCAGACACCACACACACACACACACACACATTAAAGCAACTAAACACTGATGTTCAAGATCAGCCTCATGGGACTTTGAGGGGGTCCGCCAGGCCTAGATTAACACACACACACACACACACACACATTAAAGCAACTAAACACTGATATTCAAGATCAGCCTCGTGGGACTTGAGGGGGTCCGCCAGGCCTAGATTAACACACACATACACACATTTCACCAGCGACAGCACTATAGTCACTTACCAGCCCATTAGCCTCCATTCTCACTCTGCTGAGCACTGGCATTACAAACCACACACACACACACACACACACACACACACACACACACACACACACACACCACACCATTTCCTCTTCTTCACTTTCAAATTGACCACCCACATACCCCCACTCCATACACACTCTCCCACTCCACACACCCCCTCAGTGGACTCTAGGTGTTTCCAAGAAAGTGGCCAGTTAGTCTATCGTTTACAAAGCTGCTAACAAGCTCACAGCACCTTCTCTCGCATGTCTCACTGAAACACAGCATGTAAAATATTAAATATTAATGCACGGTGCATTACGCAGTGGGTTGTAACACGAAGGTGAGAATCTGAAAGGGGGTGGGGGGGGGCACAACAACATCTGAGGGTCTTTCCAGTCCCAGAGGCTTTGTGTTCTCATCTCCCAGTCGATAAAGCGCAATCTCAGAGACACCACACACCGCATCACTGCCGCATGCCTGCACTTTAACACACATCCTCAGCATCTGACTGCCTTCAACAGCCTCGTCTTCCTCTGAGCAGAACCCTAGGAGAACCGCACTAGAGCCCAGTCCAGCTGTATCAGTGTCTGCTCCTTCAAACCTAGCAGTAACACTCCATTAAAGGTGGAATCCATCGTTTCTGCCACCGGACAATAGCAATCTTACACAATACAGTGCAAGATTTCTAATTGTGTTGTAGTCCTTGAATGAACTGGTTTATGCTCCATAGAGTGGGTCCCCCACATGTGAGCAGCCATATATGTGAAGGCTTTAGTTACAGAATCCAGGACACATCAGGCCACTAGGTGTCAGTAAATGGCTGTTTAATAACAAGAAAGAGAATCTGTGGAGAAATCAACAGATCCTTTGAAGCTACTTCTACTGCTACTGTTTCTACTGCTACAGCTACTGCTACTGTTTCTACTGCTACAGATACTGCTACTGTTTCTACTGCTACAGCTACCGTTTCTACTGCTACAGCTACTGCTACTGTTTCTACTGCTACAGCTACTGCTACTGTTTCTACTGCTACAGCTACCGTTTCTACTGCTACAGCTACTGCTACTGTTTCTACTGCTACAGCTACTGCTTCTACTGCTACAGTTACTGCTTCTACTGCTACAGCTACTGCTTCTACTGCTACAGCTACTGCTAATGTTTCTACTGCTACCGTTTCTACTGCTACCGTTTCTACTGCTACAGCTACAGCTACTGCTACCGTTTCTACTGCTACCGTTTCTACTGCTACAGCTACTGCTACCGTTTCTACTGCTACTGTTTCTACTGCTATCGTTTCTACTGCTATTGTTTCTACTGCTACCGTTTCTACTGCTACAGCTACAGCTACTGTTTCTACTGCTACAGCTACAGCTACCATTTCTACTGCTACAGCTACAGCTACCATTTCTACTGCTACCGTTTCTACTGCTACTGTTTCTACTGCTACAGCTACAGCTACTGTTTCTACTGCTACCGTTTCTACTGTTTCTACTGCTACAGTTTCTACTGCTACTGTTTCTACTGTTTCTACTGCTACAGCTACTGCTACTGTTTCTACTGCTACCGTTTCTACTGTTTCTACTGCTACAGCTACTGCTACTGTTTCTACTGCTACAGATACTGCTACTGTTTCTACTGCTACAGCTACCGTTTCTACTGCTACTGTTTCTACTGCTACAGCTACCGCTTCTACTGCTACAGATACTGCTTCTACTGCTACTGTTACTGCTTCTACTGCTACAGCTACTGCTTCTACTGCTACAGCTACTGCTAATGTTTCTACTGCTACCGTTTCTACTGCTACTGTTTCTACTGCTACCGTTTCTACTGCTACAGTTACTGCTTCTACTGCTACAGCTACTGCTTCTACTGCTACAGCTACTGCTAATGTTTCTACTGTTACCGTTTCTACTGCTACCGTTTCTACTGCTACTGTTTCTACTGCTACCGTTTCTACTGCTACAGCTACTGCTTCTACTGCTACAGTTACTGCTTCTACTGCTACAGCTACTGCTACTGTTTCTACTGCTACAGATACTGCTACTGTTTCTACTGCTACAGCTACCGTTTCTACTGCTACAGCTACTGCTACTGTTTCTACTGCTACAGCTACTGCTACTGTTTCTACTGCTACAGCTACCGTTTCTACTGCTACAGCTACTGCTACTGTTTCTACTGCTACAGCTACTGCTTCTACTGCTACAGTTACTGCTTCTACTGCTACAGCTACTGCTTCTACTGCTACAGCTACTGCTAATGTTTCTACTGCTACCGTTTCTACTGCTACCGTTTCTACTGCTACAGCTACAGCTACTGCTACCGTTTCTACTGCTACTGTTTCTACTGCTACCGTTTCTACTGCTACAGCTACTGCTACCGTTTCTACTGCTACTGTTTCTACTGCTATCGTTTCTACTGCTATTGTTTCTACTGCTATTGTTTCTACTGCTACCGTTTCTACTGCTACAGCTACAGCTACTGTTTCTACTGCTACAGCTACAGCTACCATTTCTACTGCTACAGCTACAGCTACCATTTCTACTGCTACCGTTTCTACTGCTACTGTTTCTACTGCTACAGCTACAGCTACTGTTTCTACTGCTACCGTTTCTACTGTTTCTACTGCTACAGTTTCTACTGCTACTGTTTCTACTGTTTCTACTGCTACAGCTACTGCTACTGTTTCTACTGCTACCGTTTCTACTGTTTCTACTGCTACAGCTACTGCTACTGTTTCTACTGCTACAGATACTGCTACTGTTTCTACTGCTACAGCTACCGTTTCTACTGCTACAGCTACTGCTACTGTTTCTACTGCTACAGCTACCGCTTCTACTGCTACAGATACTGCTTCTACTGCTACTGTTACTGCTTCTACTGCTACAGCTACTGCTTCTACTGCTACAGCTACTGCTAATGTTTCTACTGCTACCGTTTCTACTGCTACTGTTTCTACTGCTACCGTTTCTACTGCTACAGTTACTGCTTCTACTGCTACAGCTACTGCTTCTACTGCTACAGCTACTGCTAATGTTTCTACTGTTACCGTTTCTACTGCTACCGTTTCTACTGCTACTGTTTCTACTGCTACCGTTTCTACTGCTACAGCTACTGCTTCTACTGCTACAGTTACTGCTTCTACTGCTACAGCTACTGCTTCTACTGCTACAGCTACTGCTAATGTTTCTACTGCTACCGTTTCTACTGCTACCGTTTCTACTGCTACAGCTACAGCTACTGCTACAGTTACTGCTTCTACTGCTACAGCTACTGCTTCTACTGCTACAGCTACTGCTAATGTTTCTACTGCTACCGTTTCTACTGCTACCGTTTCTACTGCTACAGCTACTGCTTCTACTGCTACAGTTACTGCTTCTACTGCTACAGCTACTGCTTCTACTGCTACAGCTACTGCTACCGTTTCTACTGCTACCGTTTCTACTGCTACCGTTTCTACTGCTACAGCTACAGCTACTGCTACAGCTACAGCTACTGCTACCGTTTCTACTGCTACCGTTTCTACTGCTAAAGCTACTGCTACCGTTTCTACTGCTATCGTTTCTACTGCTATCGTTTCTACTGCTATTGTTTCTACTGCTACCGTTTCTACTGCTACAGCTACAGCTACTGTTTCTACTGCTACAGCTACAGCTACCATTTCTACTGCTACCGTTTCTACTGCTACTGTTTCTACTGCTACAGCTCCTGCTACTGTTTCTACTGCTACCGTTTCTACTGTTTCTACTGCTACAGCTACCGTTTCTACTGCTACAGCTACTGCTACTGTTTTTACTGCTACAGCTACCGCTTCTACTGCTACAGTTACTGCTTCTACTGCTACAGCTACTGCTTCTACTGCTACAGCTACTGCTAATGTTTCTACTGCTACCGTTTCTACTGCTACTGTTTCTACTGCTACCGTTTCTACTGCTACAGCTACTGCTTCTACTGCTACAGTTACTGCTTCTACTGCTACAGCTACTGCTTCTACTGCTACAGCTATTGTTTCTACTGCTACAGCTACTGCTAATGTTTCTACTGCTACCGTTTCTACTGCTACCGTTTCTACTGCTACAGCTACAGCTACAGCTACTGCTACCGTTTCTACTGCTACCGTTTCTACTGCTACCGTTTCTACTGCTAAAGCTACTGCTACCGTTTCTACTGCTATCGTTTCTACTGCTATTGTTTCTACTGCTACAGCTACAGCTACTGTTTCTACTGCTACAGCTACAGCTACCATTTCTACTGCTACCGTTTCTACTGCCACTGTTTCTACTGCTACAGCTCCTGCTACTGTTTCTACTGCTACCGTTTCTACTGTTTCTACTGCTACAGCTACTGCTACTGTTTCTACTGCTACCGTTTCTACTGCTACAGCTACAGCTATTACTCCTCCTGCTACAGATGCTACACCTAGTACTGCTACTATTACTACTGCTGCTTGTACTGCTACTGCTGCTGCTCCTCCTCCTCTTCCTACTACTACTACTACTACTACTGCTTTACACATTGTTATTTTCAGTAATAGTTGTGTGATGTGTTCATTTCTAAAAATTAGACACTGATTCTGATGTTACATTTTACAGCATTGTGTAAAATACAAATGTTATAATTCATCCCATAAGCTGGACATTTCCTGCCCTTGCTTTCCTTCAGATCTGAGGGAAACAGAAAGCTCTGTCCACGCTTAGCTTCACACTGTGGTGTCAATTAATAAACATGATCCAGTCAGCCTTTAACACATGGAGCTTTAATCCCTGAAAAAGGAAAAGGGCAGGCTACTGATACGCCTCTGAAGACTTCCCTATCAGCACAGAGAGAGACAGGAGAGTGGAATCCCTTTGTGTTCTCAGGAGGAGGATTATTCTGCCCCCTGCTGCTGGAAGACTGGTCATGGTTTTATACTGTAAGCTCTCCAAAAAGAGCAGGAGCCCATTGAACCTTCTAGAAATTACATCACGGGACATCTACATCAGCCAAGGCTATTATTTTACAGAGGAACATCCAACAGCGTCTTTCAGGGGTGAAGTGTGTGGAAGGGAAATAGGGGTTGGAACAGTGGACAATGGTGGTGATTGGCCAGAACCAGACGTCCGGCTCTTAAAGCATCATCATCATCATTATAATATTCTTCATCATCATCAGTCCATGTGATCTTCTTCTTACAGGGGGAGGACAATTCTGGAGAGGAAACACCATGTTTTATCAGAAGACGTCTGATTCCATTTACTAACACTGGAGAGATATATGCAGCAGAGAGAGAGCTCTGGTATCTGGGGCAAGTGCGCCTCCAGTGGGCAAAAAGTGGAACAGCAGCTCAAGAACCATTCAAAAATCATACACCTCACCGAGCACACACACACAGTCAGATCACTGCACAGTCTAAACGTCCAAAAGGGGGCGCCACAGCGGAACACCATGTCCCGGCCCACGGTTTTTATGCCACTTCCTGACGGCTCCCTGACCCCTTTCTTCAATTGGGCCTTTCACAGCGAGGACGAATGGCCAATGAAAATGGGTTTTACTCAGCCCTGACTTCATCGTGAGGTGTGAGGAGTTTACCTTCCACTGCCACTAAGTACAGCACACGGCGGGGTTCAGGCTCATGAATTATTCAGCGGCTGGTGTTTAAAAGAAAAGGAGTCGCGTGGACGGACCCGCACTGGACATGAATAAAAAATAGCCCCGGTTTGTTCCAGCTTTCTCGCGGCGCCACAGAGAGCCCAGTAAACTTCTCCCTGAGTTTACACTGCAGTGGATCACAGTAAATACTGCAGGCTATTATTAGAGCTGGGGACAGAGAGAGAGAGAGAGAGAGAGAGGGAGGATTAGTAGCTAGAGATTTATCATTCCGAATCAAAGCCCCTATAAAAGCAGCTCCATGCAAAAACACATTCCAAGCATAGCCAGACACATCAGGGAGATGCAGACGCAGGGAAAGTCAGAAACACAAAGTGGGACTAGGACACAGCTGCAATTGCTGGCAGTCCTGGCCTGAGTATTAGTGTCCTGGCCTGGGTCTGGGGGTTCTGGCCTGAGCCTTGGGTTCCTGGCCTGAATATTAGGGTCCAGATTTGAGACTGGGGGTCCCGGCCTGAGTATTAATGTCCTGGCCTGAGTATTAGTGTCCTAGCATGAGACTGGGGGTCCTGGCCTGAGTATTAGTGTCCTAGCATGAGACTGGGGGTCCTGGCCTGAGTATTAGTGTCCTAGCATGAGACTGGGGGTCCTGGCATGAGACTGGGAGTCCTGGCCTGAGTATTCGTGTCCAGATTTGAGACTGGGGGTCCCGGCCTGATTATTAGTGTCCTGGCCTGAGTATTAATGTCCAGGCTTGAGACTGGGCATCCTGCCCTGAGTATTAATGTCCAGGCTTGAGACTGGGGGGTCCTGGCCTGAGTATTAGTGTCCAGGCTTGAGACTGGGGGGTCCTGGCCTGAGTATTAGTGTCCAGATTTGAGACTGGGGGTCCCAGCCTGAGTATTAGTGTCCTGGCCTGATTATTAGTGTCTAGGCTTGAAACTGTGGGTCCTTGCCTAAGTATTAGTGTCCTGGCCTGGATCTGGGGGTCCTGGCCTGGGTCTGGGTGTTCTGGCCTGAGTATTAGTGTCCTGGCCTGAGTCCTTGGGTCCTGGCCTGAGTATTAGTGTCTTGGCTTGAGTATTAGTGTCGAGGCTTGAGACTGGGGATTCTGGCCTGAGTATTAATGTCCTGGCCTGAGCATTAGTGTCCAGGCTTGAGACTGTGGGTCCTGGCCTAAGTATTAGTGTCCTGGCCTGGGTTTGGGGGTCCTGGCCTAAGTATTAGTGTCCTGGCCTGGGTCTGGGTGTTCTGGCCTGAGTCTGGGGGTCCTGGCCTGAGACCCTGGTGGTAAAGAGTATCAAACAGAAACAAAGTGCCTTTAACACAAAACACTCAACAGCGCCTCGTTTTGTTTGGAGCAATTCCTGAACAGGACTGAGTGAGTTTCTAAACTTCTACACTAGTTTGGGTTAGTCTGGTTTAGCCTGGATTAGTCTGGCTTATACTGGGTTAGACTGGGTTAATCTGGATTAGTCTGGGTTAATCTGGATTAGACTGGATTAGTCTGGGTTAATCTGGATTAGTCTGGGTTAATCTGTGTTAATCTGGATTAGTCTGGGTTAATCTGTGTTAGTCTGCGTTAGACTGGGTTAATCTGTGTTAGTCTGGGTTAGACTGGATTAGTCTGGGTTAGTCTGGGTTAATCTGGGTTAATCAGTGTTAGTCTGCATTAGTCTGGGTTAATCTGTGTTAGTCTGGGTTAGTCTGGGTTAATCTGGATTGACTGACACCCAAGGCTGCTCCAGAGTCTGCAGACTACAGCAAACGAGCACAGACTTGGCCCGACTAGATCTCCCGATTATAATCCAACTTAACATCATGCTTCAGTCTGTGTTAGCTCCATTGCAGAAGGAGCCCTGAAGCTCATCTATATTAGGAAGAGGAGGGTCCACCCCGAGGGTCTCATAGCACTGTAGGTGGTGTGTGAACATAAACATGTGTAAATATCCGGCCTGTAATCCACATCTGGGATGTGTTGAACGTCAGCCGGCGTGAAGGAACATCCCATTAGGTTAAGCCCAGCGTTAGCAAACACCGGGCGGGGCACAGGGGGAAATACAGACTGCAGAATTATTTCACATCCTTCACAACCTCTGCCTCATACACATCTACACAGGCTTCAAGTTAAATGGGTTTATAACAGTTCAATGAGTGTGTGTGTGTGTGCGCGCTCTTAATGTGTGTGTGGGTATCCTGAATGTGTGTATGTATAATTTGTGTGTGTACTGAATATGTGTGTATATATTATGTGTGTGTGTGTTGCTTTGCCGAGATTAGTGCTGACTGATAAAGGCTTGGTGCTGTAAGGGGGCGAGGCTTAGTGCTGACTGATAAAAGCCTGGTGCTGTAAGGGGGCGGGGCTTAGCACTGACTGATAAAGGCCTAGTGCTGTCAGGGGGCGGGACTTAAGGCAGTGATTGATGGCTCTGTAAAACCGCTCTAGAGGAGGGAAACAGATCGATGCTCAGTGACAGAACACACTGAGCCAAAACGAATTTACACACACACACACATTCAGTAGACTCACACACACACTCAGTAGACTCGCAAACACACACACATTCAGTAGATTCACACACACACACACACACACATTCAGTAGACTTACACACACATTCATTAGACTGGCGCATACACACACACACATTCAGTAGACTCACACACATACACACACACATTCAGTAGACTCACACACACATTCAGTAGACTGGCGCACACACACACACACACTCGGTAGACTCACACACACATTTTGCAATGAGAATGTCAGTGTCCAGTTTAATACCAACTTATTATAGTGATACTCAGTGAAATAAAGCCTCTTTACCTATGTATCTATCCTATTTGTCCAAAAGTATCCAGACACCCACTCATTTACATCTCCAGGGCCTGCTGGGATGGTGCGTGTGATCCAGACTAATCCTCCAGTGTCAGCACCCGACATCACAGAGTGGCTGAAAGCCATCAAATTCTCACAGCCATGGTCCTAGCGTAAGGCTGTCCCAGAAGAGTAGGGGCAGTTACTGCAAATGAAGGGGGACGATTCCAGCAGAGTATTCTGTAGAGAAGATTAACACTCAGTAATCTGTTCTCTCTCTTCTCCCTACTCTTTCCACCCCCCCCACCTCTCTTCCTTTCTTACACTCTCTCTACCCCCCTCTTCATCTATCCCTTCCTTCTTTCTCTCTCTCTATCCTCATCTTCTCCCTACTCTCTCCATTTCTTGCCCCCCCCCTCTCTCTCTCTCTTTCTCTCTCTCTCTTTTTACCCCCCCCCCTTTTTAATCTGGATCGATTCAACAGAGCAGAATGCTGATGATGTCATCGGTTATCCTGGCAGGTTTTGTGTGTGTGTGTGTGTGTGTGTGGTTGCGTCATCCTCAGACGGCAATCTGTGCCGAGGGAAGGAGAAGAAAAAAGAGAAACAGAAAAAGTATAAAGAAAAGGCTCCTGCTTCACCCTTTCAACCTTCGTAACCATGGCAACCAGCCCCCAGCGAAGAAGACCACCCCAGCCCCCAGCTGATTGGAAAGAGGACAAAGCCCAGAGTGTGTGTGTGTGTTTGAGAGATGTGGATTAAAAACCCAGACGGGGTGGGGGGTGTTTCTGATAAAGTGGCCAGTGAGTGTCAGTAGAAGGGGGGTGTCTCTGATAAAGTGGCCAGTAAGTGTCACTAGAGGAGGGTGTTTCTGATAAAGTGGCCAGTGAGTGTCAGTAGAAGGGGGGTGTTTCTGATAAAGTGGCCAGTGAGTGTCAGTAGAAGGGGGGTGTTTCTGATAAAGTGGCCAGTGAGTGTCATTAGAGGAGGGTGTTTCTGATAAAGTGGCCAGTGAGTGTCAGTAGAAGGGGGGTGTTTCTGTTAAAGTGGCCAGTGAGTGTCAGTAGAAGGGGGGGTGTTTCCGATAAAGTGGCCAGTGAGTGTCAGTAGAAGGGGGGTGTTTCTGATAAAGTGGCCAGTGTGTGTCAGTAGAGGGGGGATGTTTCTGATAAAGTGGCCAGTGTGTGTCATTAGAGGAGGGTGTTTCTGATAAAGTGGCCAGTGAGTGTCAGTAGAGGGGGGATGTTTCTGATAAAGTGGCCAGTGTGTGTCAGTAGAGGAAGGGGTGTTTCTAATAAAGTGGCCAGTTAGTGTCAGTAGAGGTGGGGGGTGTTTCTGATAAAGTGGCCAGTGAGTGTCATTAGAAGAGGGTGTTTCTGATAAAGTGGCCAGTGTGTGTCAGTAGAGGGGGGATGTTTCTGATAAAGTGGCCAGTGTGTGTCATTAGAGGAGGGTGTTTCTGATAAAGTGGCCAGTGAGTGTCAGTAGAGGGGGGATGTTTCTGATAAAGTGGCCAGTGTGTGTCAGTAGAGGAAGGGGTGTTTCTAATAAAGTGGCCAGTGAGTGTCAGTAGAGGGCAGTGTTTCTGATAAAGTGGCCAGTGAGTGTCAGTAGAAGGGGGGGTGTTTCTGATAAAGTGGCCAGTGAGTGTCAGTAGAGGGGGGTGTTTCTGATAAAGTGGCCAGTGAGTGTCAGTAGAGGGGGTTGTTTCTGATAAAGTGGCCAGTGAGTGTCAGTAGAGGGGGGATGTTTCTGATAAAGTGGCCAGTGTATGTCAGTAGAGGGGGGGTGTTTCTAATAAAGTGGCCAGTGAGTGTTAGTAGAGGGGGGTGTTTCTGATAAAGTGGCCAGTGAGTGTCAGTAGATGGGGGGGTGTTTCTGATAAAGTGGCCAGTGAGTGTCATTAGAGGAGGGTGTTTCTGATAAAGTGGCCAGTGAGTGTCAGTAGAGGGGGGATGTTTCTGATAAAGTGGCCAGTGTGTGTCAGTAGAGGAGGGTGTTTCTGATAAAGTGGCCAGTGTGTGTCAGTAGAAGGGGGGTGTTTCTGATAAAGTGGCCAGTGAGTGTCAGTAGAAGGGGGGTGTTTCTGATAAAGTGGCCAGTGAGTGTCAGTAGAGGGGGGTGTTTCTGATAAAGTGGCCAGTGAGTGTCATTAGAGGAGGGTGTTTCTGATAAAGTGGCCAGTGTGTGTCAGTAGAGGGGGGGTGTTTCTGATAAAGTGGCCAGTGAGTGTCAGTAGAAGGGGGGTGTTTCTGATAAAGTGGCCAGTGTGTGTCAGTAGAGGGGGGGTGTTTCTGATAAAGTGGCCAGTGAGTGTCATTAGAGGAGGGTGTTTCTGATAAAGTGGCCAGTGAGTGTCAGTAGAGGGGGGATGTTTCTGATAAAGTGGCCAGTGTGTGTCAGTAGAGGGGGGTGTTTCTGATAAAGTGGCCAGTGAGTGTCATTAGAGGAGGGTGTTTCTGATAAAGTGGCCAGTGAGTGTCAGTAGAGGGGGGATGTTTCTGATAAAGTGGCCAGTGAGTGTCAGTAGAGGGGGGTGTTTCTGATAAAGTGGCCAGTGAGTGTCATTAGAGGAGGGTGTTTCTGATAAAGTGGCCAGTGTGTGTCAGTAGAGGGGGGGTGTTTCTGATAAAGTGGCCAGTGAGTGTCAGTAGAAGGGGGGTGTTTCTGATAAAGTGGCCAGTGTGTGTCAGTAGAGGGGGGGTGTTTCTGATAAAGTGGCCAGTGAGTGTCATTAGAGGAGGGTGTTTCTGATAAAGTGGCCAGTGAGTGTCAGTAGAGGGGGGATGTTTCTGATAAAGTGGCCAGTGTGTGTCAGTAGAGGGGGGTGTTTCTGATAAAGTGGCCAGTGAGTGTCATTAGAGGAGGGTGTTTCTGATAAAGTGGCCAGTGAGTGTCAGTAGAGGGGGGATGTTTCTGATAAAGTGGCCAGTGTGTGTCAGTAAAAGGGTGGGGACAGTGTTCCTCCAGAATTGTCTATGTTGCCTTTAAGGGCCTTTTTTTGAGAGACAACAAAGAGAAGAAAGTGTGGTTTCTGTCTTTGACACAGTGTTGTGTGTGTGTGTGTGTGTGAGACAAGCGTCCGGTCGAGGTCAGGAAGGCAGACCCAACTCAATGTGAAACGGCTGCGGTTTTATTTGCTGAACCTGGGCTGAGAGAAAAGAGCTGACCACAGGAAATTAGCCAGTGTGAAAGTGGACAGCAGGAACGGCAGATCCCCTGAAGGAAGACCGTTGCGTGCGGGCCTGTGTGTGTGTGTGAGTGTGTCTGGAGTGTATCAGATGACAGACGGGCTTTAATATGACAGGCTGAGGCTGCCGTTGCCTGGCTTCTGTCTGAACGTCATGTTTCACAATGACTCAGCCCAAAGACACCCCACCGGCTCCGCTCCAGATCCTCACCCTTACTATACCTCTCTACGACTGTGGGGAACTGCAGTTTTCTCTGGTCGGTTTACATTCAGAAGCTCCACTTTCTATAAAGGTGTAATGGTGTGTTTGAGGAGAAAAACGACTGTAGTTTGTAGTTTGTCTCTGGACTCTCTCTGTCTTTGCCAAAATGTAAGCCTAACGTGTCTGACTGAGAAACTTTGTTTTTGGTTTTTTCAACTCCTGGGCGTTGTAAACAGTGATAGGCCGCGTAATAATGGAAGAACAGACCAAACTAAGTTAGCGGAACTGGAGAACCTGTGTACGGATGACTCAAAAAGCAGCCGCTGAGAGTATCTCAGCCTTAAACTCTGCGTCCCCTCCGTGATTTTAACTGAAGCCTCTGGGGTTTGACACAGAGATCTATCGATATCTATTTTTACCATTCGTTGGAAGATCAGAGCTGTAGATCTGAGCGTCTGCTTCCTGATCGTTGACTGTGACAAATCTTTGAAGCTCCAGAACAATGGAGGAGCGTCTGGAGAAACAATCTGCTTTGATGTGAGATATCAGACGCACGCTGGGTTTTAATAAACCGCTTTCAAACTCAGGAACAAATCGGAGGAAAAGGGTGGACGGGAATAGAACCACAACCTTCTTCAGAGTTGTCACCGGGATGTTATTTCACTCTCATCGTGTCCTCGTCCAACTCGTCTCACGCTCACATCACACCTCGCCACCACCCGTCACAGGTGTGGCTACCGCACGAGGACAGGAGCAGAGACCAACTCTGCTACAGACAACTCTGCTACATTATCTGTCTGTCCATACTACACCCCCAAACAAGGGTTCTGTCTGTCCGTACTACAGCCCCAAACAAGGGTTCTGTCTGTCCGTACTACAGCCCCAAACAAGGATTATGTCGGTCCGTACTACACCCCAAAACAAGGGTTCTGTCTGTCCATACTACACCCCCAAACAAGGATTCTGTCGGTGCATACTACACCCCAAACAAGGATTCTGTCGGTGCATACTACACCCCAAACAAGGGTTCTGCCTGTCCATACTACACCCCCAAACAAGGGTTCTGTCTGTCTGTACTACACCCCCAAACAAGGGTTCTGTCTGTCCATACTACACCCCCAAACAAGGGTTCTCTCTGTCCGTACTACAGCCCCAAACAAGGGTTCTGTCTGTCCATACTACACCCCAAACAAGGGTTTTGTCTGTCCATACTACACCCCAAACAAGGGTTTTGTCTGTCCATACTACACCCCAAACAAGGGTTTTGTCTGTCTGTACTACACCCCCAAACAAGGGTTCTGTCTGTCCATACTACACCCCCAAACAAGGGTTCTCTCTGTCCGTACCACACCCCCAAACAAGCATTCTATCGGTCCATACTACACCCCAAACAAGGGTTTTGTCTGTCCATACTACACCCCAAACAAGGGTTTTGTCTGTCTGTACTACACTTCCAAACAAGGTTTCTGTCTGTCCGTACTTCAGCCCTAAACAAGGGTTCTGTCTGTCCGTACTACACCCCCAAACAAGGGTTCTGTCTGTCCATACTACAGCCCCAAACAAGGGTTCTGTCTGTCTGTAGCATGCTGTGGTAGGCTAACTGTGAAGCTAAATACACTTCATTATTCATGGTGAGAGACAGGAGAACCTGGTGAAGAACAGGTTTCACTGTCAGGACTCAGCAGAGGAACGGAAAGAAGCGCAGGCCTTGGTCACTCAAGGTGTCTGATTTACATATCAGGTTTCATAAAAAGTGGCCACAGAGGCTACATGTGTTAGAGGTGTATGTGTAGCGTGATACAGAGCAAGTCCTATGCAAAAAGACTAAGCAGCCTTAAGTTAATTCATTCATTCACTCATTCAATCATTGATCATAACTGCTTCATTCAAATTAGTGACTGTGGGTCCTGGGCCTAGCTAGAATCACTGGGTGAACTCACACACTCACCCAGTCACTCACACACTTACACCTGTGGACAGTTTCAAACACTCACCCAGTCACTCACACACTCACACCTGTGGACAGTTTCAAACACTCACCAAGTCACTCACACACTCACATAGTCACTCACACCTGTGGACACTCAAACACTCAAACACTTACCCAGTCAGTCACGCACTCACCCAGTCACTAACACACTCACACCAGTGGACAGTTTCATCCACTCACCCAGTCACTAACACACTCACACCAGTGGATAGTTTCATCCACTCACCCGGTCACTAACACACTCACACCAGTGGACAGTTTCACCCAGTCACTAACACACTCACACCAGTGGATAGTTTCACCCACTCACCCACTCAGTAACACACTCACACCAGTGGATAGTTTCACACACTCACCCAGTCACTAACACACTCACACCAGTGGACAGTTTCACCCAGTCACTAACACACTCACACCAGTGGATAGTTTCACCCACTCATCCAGTCACTAACACACTCACCCATTCACTCACACACTCACACCAGTGGACAGTTTCACACACTCACCCAGTCACTAACACACTCACACAAGTGGATAGTTTCACCCACTCACCCAGTCACTAACACACTCACACCAGTGGATAGTTTCACCCACTCACCCACTCAGTAACACACTCACACCAGTGGACAGGTTCATCCACTCACCCAGTCACTAACACACTCACACCAGTGGGTAGTTTCACACACTCACCCAGTCACTAACACACTCAAGTCTGTGGACAGTTTCATCCACTCACCCAGTCACTAACACACTCACACCAGTGGATAGTTTCACCCACTCACCTAGTCACTAACACACTCACACCAGTGGACAGTTTCACACACTCACCCAGTCACTAACACACTCACACAGGTGGATAGTTTCACCCAGCCACCCAGTCATTAACACACTCACACCAGTGGATAGTTTCATCCACTCACCCAGTCACTAACACACTCACACCAGTGGATAGTTTCACCCACTCACCCACTCAGTAACACACCCACACCAGTGGACAGTTTCATCCACTCACCCAGTCACTAACACACTCACACCAGTGGACAGTTTCATCCACTCACCTAGTCACTCAAACACTCACCAGTGGACAGTTTCACACACTCACCCAGTGACTAACACACTCAAATCTGTGGACAGTTTCACACACTCACCCAGTCACTCACACCAGTGGATAGTTTCACACACTCACCCAGTCACTAACACACTCACAGCAGTGGACAGTTTCACACACTCACCCAGTCACTCACACCAGTGGACAGTTTCATCCACTCACCCAGTCACTAACACACTCACACTAGTGGATAGTTTCACCCACTCACCCAGTCACTAACACACTCACACCAGTGGACAGTTTCATCCACTTACCCAGTCACTAACACACACACACCAGTGGACAGTTTCACACACTCACCCAGTCACTCACACACTCACCCATTCACTCACACACTCACACCAGTTGAAAGTTTCACACACTCACCCAGTCACTAACACACTCACACTAGTGGATAGTTTCACCCACTCACCCAGTCACTAACACACTCACACCAGTGGACAGTTTCACGCACTCACCCAGTCACTAACACACTCACACCAGTGGACAGTTTCATCCACTCACCCAGTCACTAACACACTCACACCAGTGGACAGTTTCACACACTCACCCAGTCACTAACACACTCACACCAGTGGATAGTTTCACCCAGCCACCCAGTCATTAACACACTCACACCAGTGGATAGTTTCATCCACTCACCCAGTCACTATCATACTCACACCAGTGGATAGTTTCACCCACTCACCCACTCAGTAACACACTCACACCAGTGGATAGTTTCACACACTCACCCAGTCACTAACACACTCACACCAGTGGGTAGTTTCACACACTCACCCAGTCACTAACACACTCAAGTCTGTGGACAGTTTCACACACTCACACAAGTGGATAGTTTCACCCACTCACCTAGTCACTAACACACTCACACCAGTGGACAGTTTCATCCACTCACCCAGTCACTAACACACTCACACCAGTGGATAGTTTCACCCACTCACCCACTCACTAACACACTCACACCAGTGGACAGTTTCATCCACTCACCCAGCCACTAACACACTCACACCAGTAGACAGTTTCACACACTCACACCAGTGGATAGTTTCACACACTCACCCAGTCACTAACACACTCACACCAGTGGACAGTTTCACACACTCACACCAGTGGACAGTTTCATCCACTCACCCAGTCACTAACACACTCACACTAGTGGATAGTTTCACCCACTCACCCAGCCACTAACACACTCACACCAGTGGACAGTTTCATCCACTTACCCAGTCACTAACACACTCACACCAGTGGATAGTTTCACACACTCACCCAGTCACTAACACACTCACACCAGTGGATAGTTTCACCCACTCACTAACACACTCACACCAGTGGACAGTTTCACACACTCACCCAGTCACTAACACACTCACATCTGTGGACAGTTTCACACACTCACCCAGTCACTCACACACTCACACCAGTGGACAGTTTCACCCACTCACCCAGTCACTAACACACTCACACCAGTGGATAGTTTCATCCACTCACCCAGTCACTAACACAGTCACACCAGTGGACAGTTTCACGCACTCACCCAGTCACTAACACACTCACACCAGTGGATAGTTTCATACACTCACCCAGTCACTAACACACTCACACCAGTGGACAGTTTCATCCACTCACCCAGTCACTAACTCACTCACACCAGTGGACAGTTTCACACACTCACCCAGTCACTAACACACTCACACCAGTGGATAGTTTCATCCAGTCACTAACATACTCACACCAGTGGATAGTTTCACCCACTCAGTAACACACTCATACCAGTGGACAGTTTCATCCACTCACCCAGTCACTAACACACTCACACCAGTGGATAGTTTCACACATTCACCCAGTCACTAACACACTCACACCAGTGGACATTTTCACACACTCACCCAGTCCTTCACACACTCACACCAGTGGACAGTTTCACACACTCACCCAGTCACGAACACACTCACACCAGTGGACAGTTTCACACACTCACCCAGTCACTCACACACTCACCCATTCACTCACACACTCACACCAGTGGACAGTTTCACACACTCACCCAGTCACTAACACACTCACACTAGTGGACAGTTTCACACACTCACCCAGTCACTAACACACTCACACCAGTGGACAGTTTCACGCACTCACCCAGTCACTAACACACTCACACCAGTGGACAGTTTCATCCACTCACCCAGTCACTCACACACTCACACCAGTGGACAGTTTCATCCACTCACCCAGTCACTAACACACTCACACCAGTGGACAGTTTCACACACTCACCCAGTCACTAACACACTCACACCAGTGGATAGTTTCACCCAGTCATTAACACACTCACACCAGTGGATAGTTTCATCCACACACCCAGTCACTAACACACTCACACCAGTGGATAGTTTCACCCACTCACCCACTCAGTAACACACTCACACCAGTGGACAGTTTCATCCACTCACCCAGTCACTAACACACTCACACCAGTGGGTAGTTTCACACACTCACCCAGTCACTAACACACTCAAATCTGTGGACAGTTTCACACACTCACCCAGTCACTAACACACTCACACCAGTGGATAGTTTCACCCACTCAGTAACACACTCACACCAGTGGACATTTTCATCAACTCACCCAGTCACTCACACACTCATACCAGTGGACAGTTTCATCCACTCACCCAGTCACTAACACACTCACACCAGTGGATAGTTTCACCCACTCAGTAACACACTCACACCAGTGGACAGTTTCATCCACTCACCCAGTCACTAACACACTCACACCAGTGGATAGTTTCACACACTCACCCAGTCACTAACACACTCACACCAGTGGGTAGTTTCACACACTCACCCAGTCACTAACACACTCAAATCTGTGGACAGTTTCACACACTCACCCAGTCACTCACACACTCACACCAGTGGATAGTTTCACACACTCACCCAGTCACTAACACACTCACCCATTCACTCACACACTCACACCTGTGGACAGTTTCACACACTCACCCAGTCACTTACTCACATTTACCTGTGTTGTAATTCCATCCCAAAGTCTGATTCATAATCCGAATCTGTGGTTTGCAGCTCTGAACAATGCTGTATTTTCAGTAGTCCCACCCCAAACACACACACACACACCTCGTCAGCTGAGCACACAGGGAAAGTCAATACCGTGCTGCTCACTAAAGGCAGCCATGTCCACAGGCTCCCGTCCTTCTGAATGTCACTGTATTCTCGGCCGACCACCTTTGGGCGATTAATTAAGATCAGCGTATTGGCTCTGAGCCTCGCCCCCTGGGGGTGAGGAGTTCTGAGGGAAGCAGACCTCAGCGTGAGAGCAGAGTCCAGACACAATGTACTGCTGAGTCACAGGAGACACTCACTGTCCAGCTCAGCTCATTTACATATGCATTAATACATAATCGGCCGATTTGCATGTTTCTGTACTTTGGGCGGGTAGAGCTTTCCGATACAGTGGCCAGATAGTGGACACATGAGGTTGAGTCACACCTGTCTGGATATTTTAAGGTGTTTCTTGATTATCGTGTTTTTAAAGCCCCCTCTCTGGTGTGTGATGGCTGTGTGGACACTGGGGGTTTTAAGGAATGTTCCGGATGAGCTAGAAATGCGAGAGCGGCGAGAGAACGACACGCAAGAGCTTTATCTCGGATCATCGCAATTAAGCCATAATTGGAAATCTCAGAGGAACCGCACTCTAGTGCTGCGGTTATTAAACCGGCACTGGCCTAGAGGTCACCTTCAGCTCACAGTCACACACTCACTCACACACTCATTCAGTCACTCGCCCTCACATCTGTGGACAGTTTTACACACTCACCCACTCACTCACCCTGTCACTCACACATTCATTCATTCACACACTCACATTTGTAGGCAGTTTCACACACTCACCCAGTCACTCACTCACACCTGTGAACATTTTTACACACTCACCCAGTCACTCACACCTGTGGACAGTTAAACACACTCACCCATTCACTCACACACTCACACCTGTGGACATTTTCACACACTCACCCTGTTACTTTCACACTCACCAAGTCACTCACACACTCACCCAGTCACACCTGTGGATATTTTCACACACTCACCCTATCACTCACACCTGTGGACAGTTTCACACACTCACCCAGTCACATGCTCACATCTGTGGACAGTTTAACACACTCACCCAGTCACTCACATACTCACCCAGTCACTCACTCACACACACCTGTGGACAGTTTCACACACTCACCCAGTCACACACTCACACCTGTGGACAGCTTCACACACTCACCCAGTCACTCATTTAATCACACACTCACAAGTGTGGACAGTTTCACACATTCACCCAGTCACTCACACATTCACACACACACCTGTGGACAATTTCACACACTCACTCAGTCAATCACACACTCACATAATCACACACTCACACCTGTGGACAGTTTCACACACTCACCCTGTCACTCACACACTGACCCAGTCACTCAACTATTATCACACCTGTGGACAGTTTCACACACTCACCCAGTCACTCACACAATGACACAATCACACCTGTGGACAGCTTCACACACTCACCCAGTCACTCACTCACTCACACCTGTGGACAGTTTCACACATTCACCCAGTCACTCACACCTGTGGACTGTTTCACACACTCACCCAGTCACTCACACACTCACACCTGTGGACAGTTTCACACATTCACCCAGTCACTCACACCTGTGGATATTTTCACACACTCACCCTATCACTCACACCTGTGGACAGTTTCACACACTCACCCAGTCACATGCTCACATCTGTGGACAGTTTAACACACTCACCCAGTCACTCACATACTCACCCAGTCACTCACTCACACACACCTGTGGACAGTTTCACACACTCACCCAGTCACACACTCACACCTGTGGACAGCTTCACACACTCACCCAGTCACTCATTTAATCACACACTCACAAGTGTGGACAGTTTCACACATTCACCCAGTCACTCACACATTCACACACACACCTGTGGACAATTTCACACACTCACTCAGTCAATCACACACTCACATAATCACACACTCACACCTGTGGACAGTTTCACACACTCACCCTGTCACTCACACACTGACCCAGTCACTCAACTATTATCACACCTGTGGACAGTTTCACACACTCACCCAGTCACTCACACAATGACACAATCACACCTGTGGACAGCTTCACACACTCACCCAGTCACTCACTCACTCACACCTGTGGACAGTTTCACACATTCACCCAGTCACTCACACCTGTGGACTGTTTCACACACTCACCCAGTCACTCGCACACTCACACCTGTGGACAGTTTCACACATTCACCCAGTCACTCACACCTGTGGACTGTTTCACACACTCACCCAGTCACACACAGTCACACACTTTAGACAGTGTCCAGACATCTGGTTCAATTCATACATCCATTTCTCAGGCGTTAAATTATGCAGAAAGCTGACGGTTGAGTATTTGATGATCCAGTAGCGCTCTGACTGAAGACAGCACGAGCGTGTGTTAGTGTGGTGGACAGACGTCCAGATTACTGATACGGGACGCTGTCCTCGGCTGCTGATTGTCTACGTCTTGCTCATCAATAATTCAGCGAGGAACAGGCCGAGACTCGTGGGAAACAGCAGGGGCCATCCATAAACCCAGCATCCTGATGCTAATCAGCTTCAGCAGTTTCAGACACATCCTCAAACACACAGAGAAACTGATACACACCGAATGGCACCTCACACACTGCTCTCACACTACCCCACTCTACAGTGGAGATCACACACTGGAGGCTAGAACATTTGCTGTGAGGATCTGATGGCAGCAGTAGTAACATCTGGTTCTCACACACCACCAGTCTCATACTGCAGCGTTTCCAGCACTGTGTTCAATCAAACCAAAAACAGAAGAGCGCCTGAGGGAGGAACTGGGTCCCCTTCATCACATTATTTATTAATGTGGGGAGTGGGTGGAGGAATAATGACCAATCAGCACCTACTGGCCAAGAGACTATTGTAGCACTGCATTCAGAACCATAACACTGCGTTCAGTACCAATACACAGTGGTCAGAACAATAACTATGCATTCAGTACCAATACACTGTATTCAGTACTATTACACTGCGATCATTATTATAATACATTTAAGAGAGTAAATTCAATACTCTGATGGTACGCTAAACACAGAGTAAATTCAGAACTCTGACGGTACACTAAACACAGAGTAAATTCAGTACACTGACGGTACACTAAACACAAAGAGTAAATTCAGTACTCTGACGGTACACTAAACACAAAGAGTAAATTCAGTACTCTGATGGTACACTAAACACAAAGAGTAAATTCAGTACTCTGACGGTACACTAAACAAAAGGTAAATTCAGTACTCTGACGGTACACTAAACAAAAGGTAAATTCAGTACTCTGACGGTACACTAAACAAAAGGTAAATTCAGAACTCTGACGGTACACTAAACAAAAGGTAAATTCAGTACTCTGACGGTACACTAAACAAAAGGTAAATTCAGTACTCTGACAGTACACTAAACACAAAGAGTAAATTCAGTACTCTGATGGTACGCTAAACACAAAGAGTAAATTCAGTACTCTGACGGTACACTAAACACAAAGAGTAAATTCAGTACTCTGATGGTACGCTAAACACAAAGAGTAAATTCAGTACTCTGATGGTACGCTAAACACAAAGAGTAAATTCAGTACTCTGACGGTACACTAAACACAAAGAGTAAATTCAGTACTCTGACAGTACACTAAACACAAAGAGTAAATTCAGTACTCTGATGGTACGCTAAACACAGAGTAAATTCAGAACTCTGATGGTACACTAAACACAAAGAGTAAATTCAGTACTCTGACGGTACACTAAACAAAAGGTAAATTCAGTACTCTGACGGTACACTAAACACAAAGAGTAAATTCAGTACTCTGATGGTACGCTAAACACAGAGTAAATTCAGAACTCTGATGGTACACTAAACACAAAGAGTAAATTCAGTACTCTGACGGTACACTAAACAAAAGGTAAATTCAGTACTCTGACGGTACACTAAACACAAAGAGTAAATTCAGTACTCTGACGGTACACTAAACACAAAGAGTAAATTCAGTACTCTGACGGTACTGAATGGGTGGACCCTGAGGATAAGTTTTCCTGCAGATGTGGTACAGATGCAGCAGCACATTTACAGCAACAGAAAACAATGCCCTCTCTGCTAAAGTTGGCTTCCGGTCCACCTTAAAACCTGCACTGTTTAAGGTGGAGCGGTCAGTAATAAGTGAAATAAGTGAAAGCTCATTCACGTTCCTTTAGATGAAGAAAGACTTACATCCTCATCCTCGCACGGGGTCCTTTTGCGGTACTGGACCCGGATCCGACCGTCCGGGGCAGACTGGGGGGCTTTCTCCCCTTTCCCTCCTTTCTCCTCTCCCTCCAGTTGACCCCCGAGGAGGTGCGAGGCTTCAGGTGGGTGCGGGAAAGATTTGCTGGTGTTGATCTTGCCTGTGAACCTCTGGTAAAGAGAAGCCATGGGTCCAGCTTCTGAAGAAGACCACCACCACCAAGAAGAAGGAGAAGTAGATCCCAAACACAGAAACTGAGAGATCCTCTTTTATAGGGGGGGGGTGCTTGTTTGGGCTTTACGCCTTTGCTGCAGTCCCTGGTCCAGCCAAACGCCAAAAGCCAGCCAAAGAACCCCTTTCTAGGGGAAAAAGCCCCTCGTAGTGGTTCAGCTGAGCGGCAACACCAGAGAGAGGGTCCGCTGCTTTACATTCAGAGCACGTTCCAAAGCTCCCTACCAGCGAAACCACAGAGCAACGCGCAGGGGCAACAAAATGACCCCAAACTGAAGCGAAAACGACCCCTTCCTCCAGGGAGAGAGAGAAAGAGAGCGAGTGAGAGCTTCCCGAAGGATGGCGAAAGCGCAGCGCGCCAAAAGCTGCCGGACACGGAGCCGTTACGCAGCGCCGTCCTCCCTCTAGCGACGCGCCGCGCATAAGAAGTGGTGCCCTCTGGAGCGCACGCAGCTCCCGCAGCCACTGCAGCCTCTGCAGCTCCGCAGACGGTGCTCTCTGTCGAGGCCAGTGACGGGGTTCGCGCCAGTGAAGCCGAGCGCCAATCCGCGGGATTTCTGCAGCTGTCTGCTCTCTTCTCTCACTTCTCAACGAGGCTTTGTGCTGAGGGAACGCGGTGCTGCAGCGCCACCCAGCGGCCAGCACTGAAACCGCAGCCCAATGCTGGGACACTGGCGAGTGGGCACCACAGGGCTTGGGTGTGTGTGTATGGTGGGGTTATAACTAGCAAACAAGCTTTATTCATTTGTAGCCACCATCAATATCTCCTAAAGCCTTCAAAACATTCCAGAATTAAAGTAACAGTGTGTAGTATTTTTAACCTTAAAATCACACCTTCAAAACGAGTGTGGTGTCTAACTGAGTGTAATAGAGAAAACACTGATCTCACTGTGCAGTGCTCAGCACTGCAGAAACGACACTATGTAACATATAGAGGAGGGTAGGTGTGATGTTTGAAACCCTGACTGTCAGAATCTGTGGTTATAGGAACTCTTTAAATAACACACCTTTTATTTTAAGTCATACACAATTTTTTTTTTAAATTTAAAGGTGCAGTAGGTGATTTTATTTCATTTTTTCCAAAGTAAGTGTAAAATACGAAGAACATGATGAATAACAGTTGTTCTAGCAACAGCATGCTTAAGTGCTTCCTGGGCCTGAGAAAACCTGCTGGGAAATGTGCACTATAAACAGTAGGGTTGATGTTTTTTGGGTTGTTGTTGTTGGTGGTGGTCTTCTGGACCACTAGAGGTTGTGTTGGATATTGCATTAGGGTATTGGCCAAGATTCAAGATGCACAACCTCTGCTGGCAAGGCATGTGAACTACAACAACACACAGTTGATGTAGTGAAATTGTTTAGGGCACCTTTATTTAGTCCCCCCACCTTACATATCACATTCTCATTTCCTTTTTATCACATGTCCTGCTTTTTAAAATGTATGTAAAATGAATCTAGTGCATAATGAATGTAGTGAGCAGTTTCATTTATATCTTCTCTGAACTCTGAGCAGTGTTTGAAAATCTGGCTTCAGCAGCTGGACAGCTCCTTTGTTCTCCACATCTGTGCAATGGGTAATGTAGTGTGACAACACTGATGGACACATTGGTGTGAAAAGCTACTACAAAGATTATAAATGAGTACGTTGTTAGAAAAATATCTGTGGTTTGATGACATCATTATGCACCAGTGGGCGGGGTCTAAAATAATACTTATGTGGTGTTAAGCCTTATTAGTGTGTGTGTGTGGTGTTTAGCCTCATTAGTGTGTGTATGGTGTTTAGCCTCATTAGTATATGTGTGGTGTTTAGTATCGTTAGTGTGTGTGTGTGTGTGTGGTGTTTAGCCTCATTAGTGTATGTGTGGTGTTTAGTATCGTTAGTGTGTGTGTGTGGTGTTTAGCCTCATTAGTGTGTGTGGTGTTTAGTATCGTTAGTGTGTGTGTGTGGTGTTTAGCCTCATTAGTGTATGTGTGGTGTTTAGTATCGTTAGTGCGTTAGTGTGTGTGTGTGTATGGTGTTTAGCCTCATTAGTGTATGTGTGGTGTTTAGTATCGTTAGTGTGTGTGTGTGGTGTTTAGCCTCATTAGTGTATGTGTGGTGTTTAGTATCGTTAATGTGCGTGTGTGGGGTTTAGCCTCATTAGTGTGTGTGTGTGGTGTTTAGCCTGATTAGTGTATGTGTAGTGTTTAGTATCGTTAGTGTGTGTGTGGTGTTTAGTATCGTTAGTGTGTGTGTATGGTGTTTAGCCTCATTAGTGTATGTGTGGTGTTTAGTATCGTTAGTGTGTGTGTGTGTGTGGTGTTTAGTATCGTTAGTGTGTGTGTGGTGTTTAGCCTCATTATTGTATGTGTGGTGTTTAGTATCGTTAGTGTGTGTATGTGTGTGGTGTTTAGTATCGTTAGTGTGTGTATGTGTGTGGTGTTTAGTATCGTTAGTGTGTGTGTGTGTGGTGTTTAGCCTCATTATTGTATGTGTGGTGTTTAGTATCGTTAGTGTGTGTGTGTGTGGTGTTTAGTATCGTTAGTGTGTGTGTGGTGTTTAGTATCGTTAGTGTGTGTGTGGTGTTTAGTATCGTTAATGTGTGTGTGTGTGGTGTTTAGTATCGTTAGTGTGTGTGTGTGTGGGGTTTAGCCTCATTAGTGTGTGTGTGTGTTAGTGTTTGTGCTAGAAGGTGTGTTCTGAGTGAATGAGCAGTTATGCCGTATGGTTTATCATTTCCACCCTGCGGTGTTCCAGTTTCAGACAGCGATTCATACCTCACACACCTAATAGGCCAATGCTTTCAACTCGTGGGCGGGGCTTAACAGCTGCAGGTGAACAGCGGAGATGTGGATGGAGACAAAGGCGGAGCCTGTCTGCTCGTGTGCTGTGTGTACAACGAGGGTGAAGGTGTAGAGCTGGGGGCTGTAACACGCTTGGTCCTATTTATTTCTGTATTTTCTGACCTTCGGCAGTGAGTCCATGCAGTGTCCAGAGAACCCTGAGCATCAAGTAAAAGGAAAATTCTATACATCTTTGTATTAAAAGGATGAAACCAGATGTTTTATTCCTCCGTGTCTTTGATGTTTATCTGGGGCTGTCCAGATCCCAGACTGGGCTTATCTCACCCAAAGAATTCTCTATCAGTGCCGCCCAGGTAACTTCATCCTCGACTGGATTTAATCTTGAAATTCAAGCCCTGGAATCAGATTACTGTTGATCATGAGCTGATCCGCAGGAAATGACCCAATAAGCTTTGAGCAACACAACCTCAGACCACCTCAATGAAAGCTCTGGAGACCCACGGCTCTAAAAGCACTGCTCTTAAAGACACAGGCGCCCTCGAAAGCTTTGAAGGCTGTCCCGCTGATGAGGACAGTCTTGGTGGGACACAGCATTGTTATGGCTCCCACTTTCTTTATGTGAGTGACTGGTGACTGGGTGAGTTTTAATTACTGGCCCTAGGTGTGAATGAATTTGTGAAACTGTCCACAGGTGTGACTGGGTGTGTAAAATTGTGCACAGGTGTGAGTAAAACTGTCCATAGATGTGAGAGCGAGTGACTGGGTGAGTGAGTGAAACTATTCACAGATATGGGTGTGTGAGTGACTGGGTGAGTGTATAAAACAGTCCACAGGTGTGAATTTGTGACAAGGTTAGTGTGTGACTGGGTGAGTGAGTGAAACTTTCCACAGCTGTGAGTGTGAGTGACTGGGTGAGTGAGTGAAACTGTCCACAGCTGTGAGTGTGTGTGAGTGACTGGGTGAGTGAGTGAAACTGTCCACAGCTGTGAGTGTGTGTGAGTGACTGGGTGAGTGAGTGAAACTGTCCACACAGCTGTGAGTATGTGTGAGTGACTGGGTGAGTGAGTGGAACTGTCCACAGCTGTGAGTGTGTGTGAGTGACTGAAACTGTCCACAGCTGTGAGTGTGTGTGAGTGACTGGGTGAGTGAGTGAAACTGTCCACACAGCTGTGAGTGTGTGTGAGTGACTGGGTGAGTGAGTGAAACTGTCCACAGCTGTGAGTGTGTGTGAGTGACTGGGTGAGAGAGTGAAACTGTCCACAGCTGTGAGTGTGTGAGTGACTGGGTGAGTGAGTGAAACTGTCCACAGCTGTGAGTGTGTGTGAGTGACTGGGTGAGTGAGTGAAACTGTCCACAGCTGTGAGTGTGTGTGAGTGACTGGGTGAGTGAGTGAAACTGTCCACAGCTGTGAGTGTGTGAGTGACTGGGTGAGTTAGTGAAACTGTCCACAGCTGTGAGTGTGTGTGAGTGACTGGGTGAGTTAGTGAAACTGTCCACAGCTGTGAGTGTGTGTGAGTGACTGGGTGAGTGAGTGAAACTGTCCACAGCTGTGAGTGTGTGTGAGTGACTTGGTGAGTGAGTGAAACTGTCCACAGCTGTGAGTGTGTGTGAGTGACTGGGTGAGTGAGTGAAACTGTCCACAGCTGTGAGTGACTGGGTGAGTGAGTGAAACTGTCCACAGCTGTGAGTGTGTGTGAGTGACTGGGTGAGTGAGTGAAACTGTCCACAGCTGTGAGTGTGTGTGAGTGACTGGGTGAGTGAGTGAAACTGTCCACAGCTGTGAGTGTGTGTGAGTGACTGGGTGAGTGAACATGTTTATGAACAGCAGAGCAGGAGCTGGGGACTTGTCCATGCGGGCGACACATCTGTTCGAGCCGAGGCCTGCCTCCGTGTCTGTATCAGAATTCAATTATACACAGCAAAGGCTGACCCTAATGGGATCCAAGTTCAGTTGTGGAACACACTCCTTATCGCTCAATTACGCTCCGACATTCGATTACGCCGCGGCCTCGCCGGAGCCTCGCCGTGACAAATGGTGAAGGCAATTAAAAAGCTTTGAAACAAGAGCACTTCACTCTCCGTGGCACGAGGCCCATACACCATCAATCACCATCATTCGCTAACAGCAACCACACTCACCTTCAGCCCTGTGCAGCTGTAACCACCTCCGACTCGTCCAGCTCTCCAGCCAACAGACTACCGTGGGACAAGTGGTGTGAACTAATTTCAGCAGCTGATTTCGACTTAGTTTCAGTTGATAATTGTTCATTTTACAGCAGCAGGTAGCATCTCTGTCACAGCTACAACGTCTATGTCTCAGCGCTAACCAAACACAGCCCTGTATCTCACTAGGACCATCAGTGCCTCTCCTTGAATGATGCATGACACATCCCGCATTCACTCGCCTTGTTATTTGTGCTGTGGTATTGCTATAGCAATTATGGAAATTAATGTCAACAGACTTGCAGTAATGGGAGGAATCTAGTTGAAGGATGTTGTTGCGGTGTCAGAAACAGAAAAGAACAAAACAAAGTGGTAATAAAAGCAGGAAACCTAGCTCCACAGATCAGCCTGAATTTGGCCGTGCCCCTGTCTCTGATTTGGGGAGAAGTCACGCGTCAGAAATGTCCACAATGCAGCAGCCGAGGCATAAACAAGAACTAAAAGCTGTTCCGCTCTTAATCCACAGGCTCCCTGCTGACTCCAGGAAACCATTCAATTAGCTTTCAATTATCTCACACACTTACACTTCTCCCAGCACCTCCTTTCATTCCCCTGCTCCTCTCTGCTCTACACAAACTCCAATCTGTAGAATCAATCACTCATTGTAAGCTCTTATCCAGTTCAGGGTCGTGGTGGGTCCGGAGCCTACCTGGAATCACTGGGGGCAAGGTGGGAACATGCCTTGGCTTCACATAACACACTCACACCTACGGTCACTTTTGAGTCTCCAATCCACCTACCAAAGTGTGTTTTTGGACTGTGGGAGGAAACTGGAGCACCCGGAGGAAACCCACGCGGACACAGAGAGAACACACCTGTAACAACATTCTGCCCTGTTCTGTTACTAATCAGTTCTCCAGACTTGTTTTGGACTGGTCAGACTTCTGAACAGTGGGCTGCATGTTTCGGACGTGTGAGACTGTACTCTCTCATTTGTGACAGAACTCACTCTAAATAAAGTGCGGCAACCCAATTGTGCACTTAATATTAATAACTGTTTGAGTGTGTAGTGTAGTTACAACTGTGAAAGCCGAGTACACACATTTATCCACAGTGCACACTTAGAATCAGTGGACACTACTGTCCCATAATCCAACAGGAAACAAAAAAGGGAAGAGCTTCTCACGTCTGGAAAATATTGACTCGTGCCCTACTCCCTACATAGTGCACTTTACAGATTATAGAACAAACGCTACTACACTCAGACAGTGTACTAAATGTTACACAGAGGATTGTGAAGCTCAAATCAAATATAAATAGTTTTATAATCTGACGTGTGCACTATTTTAGATCAGAAACCCACAGTGACCCACACTGTGCACTACGTAGTGTAGAGGGAGACATTTGAGGTGGTGACGTTGGCAGACTGCTCCTGTAACTTTTAGATCTCCCCTATGAATGGCCGCAGTGTCCGTAGTGAAATGTTCACCCTCTGCCCTTGTCTGTCATCTTTTAGCTCCCTCTGTTCTCCGGTCAGCTCCCATAGTGAGGAAACACGGACCTATTCTCTCCGAGACTCGGCTGTTTACGGAAGCAGCTCGCGGCTGGAGAGACTCCCTCTGAATCCAATTTTGAAATGAGTGAGATAAGGCGCCGGGGAAATTGGGTTTAAAACAAAGACAATACGTGGTGGATTTAACATACCACAGCTATCTGAAGAGTGTGTATGTATAAGTGTGTGTATAAGTGTGTGTGTGTGTGTGTGTTGGGGGGGTGTAAAAGAGAGAGACAGATTAATAGAAAGAAAAGCCATGGATTTTCACTTATGTCTTAGATATTTAGTTCTGGATCACATATGCCTCGGGTTCCACTGAAGTCTGTTGGAACATAGCTGTGAGGATATGATGGCTTTCAGCTAACACACACACACACACGTACTTGTGAACAATGTCTCACTTACACACACACTCTAGAGGATGATTAAACCTGTTCCAAAATATTGGTGCAATTATCCAACCAACCCACTCACTCACTCACTCACTCACTTACACATTCACTCACTCATTCACTTACACATTCACTCACTCACTCACACATTTACTCACTCACTCACACATTCACTCACTCAATCACTTACACATTCACTTACACATTCACTCACTCACTCACTCACACATTTACTCACTCATTCACACATTCACTCACACATTCACTCACTCAATCACTTACACATTCACTCAATCACTTACACATTCACTCACTAACTTACACATTCACACTCAATCACTCACTTACACATTCACACTCAATCACTCACTTACACATTCACTCGCTCACTCACATATTCACTCGCTCACTCACACATTCACTCACTCACTCACTTATTCACTCACTCACACATTCACTCACTCACACATTCAGTCAACATCTTCTAGACCCGCATCTCTGCAGTGGACCATTGAGACCTGGAAAAGCTGGACTTCTCTTCAGGGCCCTCACACTCTGAATCTAACTCCATATCGAACTCCAGATCTAACTCCAGATCTAAGTCACAATCTAACTCCAGATATAACTCTCTATCTAATTCCAGATATAACTCTCAATCTAACTCCAGATATAACTCTCGATCTAACTCCAGATATAACTCTCGATCTAACTCCGGAACTAACTCCAGATTTATCTTTGGATTTAACTCAGTCTAATTCCAGATCTATCTCCGGATCTAAATCTTGATCGGACTCAATCTAGCTCCAGATCTATCGCCTGAAACTCCAAATCTAAATTTGGGTCTAAATATAAATCTGGATCTAACTCTGGATAGAAATCAGGACCCAACTGTGGATCTGGGATCGGGGAAGGCCGGGCTTAGGGAAAGAGAAGGCACAAAGTGGGGAAGCAAAGTCAGAGCGAACTTGCCCGAGGCTGGAAAACAAAGTCATAGACATGTCCACGAAGAGTGGGTGGAGCTGGGACTCCAGAGACCACCTCTCGTTTTTAACGCCCGCCACCCCATGGGTGTCCACTGTCTCCTTCATGGAGGACACAGCGCAGACACAGGCTTGTCCTTCTTTGAGCCCTGATTCCTAAAGCACATCGTATGGAGAATATAAAACCGAACATGAGTTCCCCCCTCAAACCAACCCTTCAGCTCCAGCCTCAGTTTCACACTCCCTCGCCCACCTCCGGCCGAGTCCCACACTCAGGGCCCTTACCTTTCTGGAGGAAGTGCTGGTGTCTATCTTCAGCTGAGTGGCGATGAGGACAGACATTCCTGGAGTCCACTTGTGGAGTGCCGCACTCGTTTTCCTCTCTCTCGTTCTCCTTTCCTGAACCCCACTCTCACCAACGATGCCTCCGCTGCCTCCCCACCCGCTGCTCTGAGCTCTCTATCTTTCTCCTCTCATCACTCTTTCTTTTTGCTTTCTCTACCTGTTTTCCCTTTCCTTCCTCTCCCCCACTGTCCTTAGTCCTTCTCTCTCCTCTCTCTAACTCTATATTTCTCTGTTTTGAGCCTCTATGTTCTCTGTCTCCTTCTCCCACCCCCCCCCCCCCCCCACCCCTCTCTCTCTCTCTCTCTCTCTCTCTCTCTCTCTCTCTCCCTCTCTCTCTCTCCTCTTGCCCCACTGAAGCGTGAGGTAAACCACTTGTAAATTCTGGGCAGGTTTTTTTTTTTTTTTTTTTTTTTGAGCCTCCCCCAAAAACAGCGAGTGCTTCCAACCCTCGCCAAATGGATTTCAGAGCGGAGCATTGGAAATGTGCTTTGCTGTAAATACTTGGAAGATGGTGTGGTATATGAACACACATACACACACACACATGCACGACAGGCTTACAGTGCGGCGGATCAATTCGATCAAGCGCACCGTTAGCTGATGATGGAGCGCGGCTGTTATTTATTCACCGTGACTCGCGTTCCCCATAAAACACTCCTGTCTCTCTGGCGGGACCCGGCCATCCCGGCCAAAACAACAACACTTTATTTATGTAGCGGACAGAGCGGGTGGAGTTCCTACCTTCAGCAAAACAGGAACACTGCTGTGAGGATTTGATGGCACTCCAGCTCATCCCGAAGACACTGGATGGAGCGGTAAAGTGTAGTCAATCTGTTGCTCTGCAACGAGTGGATCAGACACAGCAGAGTGTACTGGAGTTTTTAAACCCTGTGTCCACTCACTGTCCACACGGTGAGACACTCCTCCCTCGTTGGTCCACCTTGTAGATGTAAAGTCAAAGATAGTAGCTCATCTGTCACTGCACAGTGTGCTTGGGTCGTCCTCTAGCTTTTCATCAGTGGTGTGTGTGTGTGTGTGAGAGGTTTCCACAATCATACACACCATAAAGCCTCCAGCGAGGGGCTCTGAGAAGCGTGAGGGGAGAGGACGAAAACTCTTATTTCATGGTGTGTTCTTCCTGCTACACTTGGTTCTCTGCGGGTGGTAACAGGCTTGTTCCCTCTCAGCTGCCCGGTGAAGGCTGTGTGTGTGTGTGTGTGAGGGAGCTGTATGCTGTGTATAAAGAGGAGAAATTGCTCTGTGCCGAAGGAGTGGAGGTTATCAGCAGGAACAGGCTCCGCCACAAACTCATGCCAAAATTTACTTTGCCCCAATGCTTTGCTTTCAGCTTCTGGACGATGGAGAGATCCTTTAGTCAGAGACGGTGGCGTCTAGCTGGGGTACTTCACAAGGGTAGATGCGTGGTGCAATGGCACAGACGATCGGTTCCATAAGAAATCCACTGGGCTCTTAAAGTGATAAACTTGAAACGGTGTTTCACACTCACACCCACCTCGGTCTCAAATGCTGCTCCTTAGGGAACCAAATGGGAGGTGGGGGGCGCTAGAGTGGTGTAAAAACTTTCAGTACTTTGCTGTGGGACTCCACAGTGAGATCCACTGAAGCTAAGCAGGTCTGGACCTGGCCAGGTCTTGGATGGGAAACCTCCTCTTAGGAAAGCTTGGGGGGTGCTGGAGGTGGTGTGTGTGGATCCCTATGCCTGGGTGTACTGAATAAACAGCACTGTCCTTTGGATGACACATAAAAGAAAGGTCCTCACTGAGGTCATTAAACCCCATGGGGCGCTTACAGACTAAATTAAAGTCTCTGTCCCCCATTTTCAATAAACATCGCTGTCCCTCTGTCCTCTCCCTTGATTTCAGGACTGTAAAAAGTTAATTAAAAAAAAATAAGATCTTACCTAATGCTTCTTTAATGGAACAAGCGGAAGTTATTTTTCTTGTTAAGAAAAAGCAGTTATAATGACACCTACTGGCATGGATGTGCCCAAAATCAAGTACTAAACCATTTTAAATCAGGACCAGCCCTCCATCTCTGTATTTCGTGAAATTTCAAGGAGATTCTTCGTCTTGAATCATTTTGTCCATCATATGGCTCCTCATGATCCGGGACCTCAAGGTAAAGTTTAAAGACGGAGCTTCCTGAAGTCAGAAACTGACAGCGACGCTTTCTGATAGAGCTCCACACCAACTCTCAGAGACAACGAGTCGCCGGGCGATGGCTTATTTCCCCACAGGCGGCGTGCGAGGCTACCTGTGTCGGTCCTGATTGAGTTCCGCATGAGCACCTCCCCGGAAAGCTGAGACGTCCTGTACAATATTGCCTCCTCTCTCCTGGGTGAGGGCTGGAGGAAGGGATAGTGTTCTCACGCTATCCGATCTCTCAGCCTGGGGACATGGAGAGGTTCGGAGGCTCTGGCTGAGATTTATTACCAAGCAGGAGGCAGATCTCGCAAAAAGTAATAGAGGGAGACCACATAGGGCTCATACGACAATAATGTCCACTGAGGATACTAGGAAACACTGCGTTAGAAGACGAGAAGAGAACGAGAGCAGAATATGTCTTCACCCATGTCCATATAAGGCACTGTCTGTTAACGAAATGTTAATGTAACTATGTTATCTGGAGTGACGTAGCACTGTCCTGTACCTTTGGGATGAGCGGGAGTGGTGTTTTTGCCCTTTTTCACCAAATCAACTGTTTAGGATTCTTCAACCCGCATTTCCACCATTTGGTTGGGAACCAGTGGGGGGCACTCTGAGGGGCCACGGAGGATGATATAACACTCTGTAATTGACCTGTCCAGTTTCACTGCACTATAGTGCTTTATTTGAGGCTCTGAGCTCTTTCTGGAGACGGCATCATGGTTCCAGCTGAGAATGAAACTATCTGGCTCAGTATCCAATTAAAATTGGTGGAAACTTGCCAACGGGAACCAAACCAGTGCAATGTTGGAGGAAAGGGCTACATGCGGTCCAGAGCTATTCAAGGAACTGTCATATTGTCAGGAGAAGGGTGTTTTTCAGGACAGTGACAGTGTGTTTCTAAAGATCACCCTCACAGTTCATTAGGTACAAAATGAAAATGTACAAACGGACCAGGTAGATGCGGTGGAGCGCAGCCATGCTCATATTTTATGTATGCGTCATGGATAAAATATATTTCTGCAGACAGTCAGCCTTGGGCTTTTCTGAAACCTCAAAGAGAGGCTGCTCTGCATCCGTATCATCTTTTATAGTCCTTTCCCAAGTTGCTTTGCAGGCTTTTAACGTACAGTGGGAGTTGTGGGGATGGTGGCATTGCAAAGACTGATGAAGAGAAAGGCTAAAGGCAAGCACACGGATGGCAGAGTTAAAATTCAGCAGAGGGAGAGTTCAATAAGGAACTCATTTATACTGCGCCTTCTGAATTATCAAGCAGAACCATGACGGGATCATCCATTCACCAAGCTCGGCTTTTGTTTGGCTGATTGCAAGGGGGTTATTCTTCACCCTCGCTCGTTATTTAGATTAAGATGGGTTTTATGGCACTTTAAAGTGGGGCTTGTGTACTAATGAAACAATAATTCACTTTACGCTCTTTTGTTTTCCCTTATTAGTGAGATAAAGGAAGGAGACTTCTCTCTAATCGGTTTCTACGCCTCTGTTTTCCAGCTCTGAATTGGAGAAGAAGAACAGGTTGGGTGGGGGGTGGGATTTCTTTTTGAAGACATCTGTTTCTGCCAGTGTCCCACCTCCACCTCCACCGGCTGAGCACTGAGGCCGGGCCTTTAATTTAGTCTTTATTTTATTCACTACTCTTTGTTTATACACTGCTGTCTATAGGCTGCTCTTTGTTTATACACTGCTGTCTATAGGCTGCTCTTTGTTTATATGCTGCTCTTTGTTTATACGCTGCTGTTTATATGCTGCTCTTTGTTTATACGCTGCTCTATGTTTATATGCTGCTCTTTGTTTATACACTGCTGTCTATAGGCTGCTCTTTGTTTATGTGCTGCTCATTGTTTATACGCTGCTGTTTATATGCTGCTCTTTGTTTATGTGCTGCTCTATGTTTATACGCTGCTGTTTATATGCTGCTCTTTGTTTATACACTGCTGTCTATAGGCTGCTCTTTGTTTATACACTGCTGTCTATAGGCTGCTCTTTGTTTATATGCTGCTCTTTGTTTATACGCTGCTGTTTATATGCTGCTCTTTGTTTATACGCTGCTCTATGTTTATATGCTGCTCTTTGTTTATACACTGCTGTCTATAGGCTGCTCTTTGTTTATGTGCTGCTCATTGTTTATACGCTGCTGTTTATATGCTGCTCTTTGTTTATGTGCTGCTCTATGTTTATACGCTGCTGTTTATATGCTGCTCTTTGTTTATACACTGCTGTCTATAGGCTGCTCTATGTTTATGTGCTGCTCTATGTTTATACGCTGCTGTTTATATGCTGCTCTTTGTTTATACACTGCTGTCTATAGGCTGCTCTTTGTTTATATGCTGCTCATTGTTTATACGCTGCTGTTTATATGCTGCTCTTTGTTTATGTGCTGCTCTATGTTTATACGCTGCTGTTTATATGCTGCTCTTTGTTTATACACTGCTGTCTATAGGCTGCTCTATGTTTATGTGCTGCTCTATGTTTATACGCTGCTGTTTATATGCTGCTCTTTGTTTATACACTGCTGTCTATAGGCTGCTCTTTGTTTATATGCTGCTCATTGTTTATACGCTGCTGTTTATATGCTGCTCTTTGTTTATACACTGCTGTCTATAAGCTGCTCTTTGTTTATACGCTGCTGTTTATACGCTGCTCTTTGTTTATACGCTGCTCTATGTTTATACGCTGCTCTTTGTTTATACGCTGCTGTCTATAGGCTGCTCTTTGTTTATACGCTGCTGTTTATAGGCTGCTCTTTGTTTATACACTGCTGTCTATACGCTGCTCTGTTTATACACTGCTGTTTATAGGCTGCTCTTTGTTTATACACTGCTGTCTATACGCTGCTCTTTGTTTATACACTGCTGTCTATAGCCTGCTTTGTTTATACACTGCTGTCTATACGCTGCTCTTTGTTTATACACTGCTGTTTATACGCTGCTGTTTATAGGCTGCTCTTTGTTTATACACTGCTGTCTATACGCTGCTCTTTGTTTATACACTGCTGTTTATAGGCTGCTCTTTGTTTATACACTGCTGTCTATAGGCTGCTCTTTGTTTATACGCTGCTGTCTATAGGCTGCTCTTTGTTTATACGCTGCTGTTTATAGGCTGCTCTTTGTTTATACACTGCTGTCTATACGCTGCTCTTTGTTTATACACTGCTGTCTATACGCTGCTCTTTGTTTATACACTGCTGTCTATAGGCTGCTCTTTGTTTATACACTGCTGTCTATACGCTGCTCTTTGTTTATACGCTGCTGTTTATAGGCTGCTCTTTGTTTATACACTGCTGTCTATACGCTGCTCTTTGTTTATACACTGCTGTCTATAGCCTGCTTTGTTTATACACTGCTGTCTATACGCTGCTCTTTGTTTATACACTGCTGTCTATACGCTGCTCTTTGTTTATACGCTGCTGTCTATACGCTGCTCTTTGTTTATACACTGCTGTCTATAGGCTGCTCATTGATTATACGCTGCTCTTTGTTTATACACTGCTGTCTATAGGCTGCTCTTTGTTTATACGCTGCTCTTTTGTTATACACTACTGTTTATAGGCTGCTCTTGTTTTATATGCTGCTCTATGTTTATACGCTGCTCTGTTTATACACTGCTGTTTATAGGCTGCTCTTTGTTTATATGCTGCTCTTTGTTTATACAATGCTGTCTATAGGCTGCTATTTGTTTATATGCTGCTCATTGTTTATACGCTGCTGTTTATAGGCTGCTCCTTGTTTATACGCTGCTCTTTGTTTATACACTGCTGTCTATAGGCTGCTCTTTGTTTATACGCTGCTGTTTATACGCTGCTCTTTGTTTATACACTGCTGTCTATACGCTGCTCTTTGTTTATACGCTGTTGTTTATATGCTGCTCTTTGTTTATACACTGCTGTCTATAGGCTGCTTTTTGTTTATACGCTGCTCTTTGTTTATACGCTGCTGTTTATAGACTGCTCTTTGTTTATACACTGCTGTCTATACGCTGCTCTTTGTTTATACGCTGCTGTCTATACGCTGCTCTTTGTTTATACGCTGCTCTTTTGTTATACACTGCTGTCTATAGGCTGCTCTTTGTTTATGCGCTGCTCTTTGTTTATACACTGCTGTCTATAGGCTGCTCTTTGTTTATACACTGCTGTCTATAGGCTGCTCTTTGTTTATACACTGCTGTCTATACACTGCTCTTTGTTTATACGCTGCTGTCTATGGGCTGCTCTTTGTTTATACGCTGCTCTTTGTTTATATGCTGCTCTTTGTTTATACACTGCTGTCTATAGGCTGCTCTTTGTTTATGTGCTGCTCTTTGTTTATACACTGCTGTCTATAGGCTGCTCTTTGTTTATACACTGCTGTCTATATACTGCTCTTTGTTTATACGCTGCTGTCTATGGGCTGCTCTTTGTTTATACGCTGCTCTTTGTTTATATGCTGCTCTTTGTTATACACTGCTGTCTATAGGCTGCTCTTTGTTTATGCGCTGCTCTTTGTTTATACACTGCTGTCTATAGGCTGCTCTTTGTTTATACACTGCTGTCTATACACTGCTCTTTGTTTATACGCTGCTGTCTATGGGCTGCTCTTTGTTTATACGCTGCTGTCTATAGGCTGCTTTTTGTTTATACGCTGCTCTTTGTTTATACACTGCTGTCTATAGGCTGCTCTTTGTTTATACGCTACTGTCTATAGGCTGCTCTTTGTTTATACACTACTCTTTTGTTATACACTGCTGTCTATAAGCTGCTATTTGTTTATAGACTGCTCTTTGTTTATACACTGCTGTCTATAGGCTGCTGTCTGTTTATATATGCTGCTCTGTTTATACGCTGCTCTTTTTTTCTATGCTTCTCTGTTTTTACGCAGCTGTCTATAGGCTGCTCTCTGCTTATATGCTGCTCTCTAATTATACGCTGCTTTGTTTATATGTTGCTGTCTATACACTGCTCTTTATTTACATGCTGCTCTTTGTTTATATGCTGCTCTGTTTATACGCTGCTCTTTGTTTATACACTGCTCTCTGATTATACGCTGCTCTTTTTTTTATATGCTGCTGTTTATACCCTGCTGTCTTTATGCTGCTCTTTGTTTATATGCTGCTCTTTGTTTATACACGGCTCTGATTATATGCTGCTCTTTTTTATATGCTGCTGTTTATATGCTTCTCTTTGTTTATTCACTGCTGTTTATATGCTTCTCTTTGTTTACTCACTGCTGTTTATATGCTGCTCTTTGTTTATGCGTTGCTTTATTTATTTGTTGCTCTTTGTTTATGTGCTGCTCTAGAACCCAAGGAATCCTCTTTTGCAGCTGGAAAAAGCTGAATCTCTTTCAAATGGAAAGCGATATGATGTGAAATGCTGTGTTCTAGAGAAACAGACTGAAGCTGAATTGATTTATTAGTTTAGCTCCTTTAGAGCGCCTCCATAGAAAAGCACTGTCAGCATAAAGAGGACACGTTTACAACCCCCTCAGCACTGGGCTGTGCAGCAGGGGAACGGCCTTCTCTGGAGTAATGGAGCAACCGTGAATACCTTTGGGATGAGTTGGAGTGTTGGAACTAATGAACAAACATCTGTATCTGGTCTTACTGCTGTCCTTGTGGCTGCCATCTGCTCTCACAACAATGTTCAGCATGTAGTGTAAAGCCTTCCCAAGAGAGCAGAGACTGTTACTGGAACACAGGGGGGACCAACTCCTCAGTGCCAGAGAAATGTGAATCCACCAACAACTTGTTCCAGGGGAACTTTTTCTGGAAGGGAGAGAAGCCTGCGCTGCAAGTTTGATATTCATGGGACAGACTATCAATCCCGGTGACTCGACAGAAAGTGTTCCTGAATAGACATAAACGATGGGAGCTAACCTTTCCGGCTGGCGTAAATTGTGCAGAGCGGAGACGGCCGCAGGATTAATACGAGCTTCAATAAATGAGCTACATCCGCTTAGGGAGACGGGAGGCGCATTTAAAATTACAGCCTTCTACAACTCCGCCACAGCAAACAGCCGCCCGGTGCACAAACTGCTCGACTGAGGGGAAAGTAGCAAAGGTTATAATTAATTACGGAGGATTTGATGGGGTTGGTGGGATCTTGCTGAAATCACAGAAGGGACCTTGCGTCTCCTCGACTGAACGAGCGTCTGAAATTAAAGCCGGGAAAACAAATTATCTCCCTGAGATTGAGGAAATGCAAATATGGATATTGGCCGGCTGCTTTTAAGAACGGCCCCTCAGACGAGTTCAGAGCCTCACCTTCATTGATTTTCTGCGACGTGGGTCCAATTAAACACTGAAGTCTGCCTCTGAAAATGTCAGCAATGTTTTCAGGATCAGGGTCCTATCCTCACTTCTTTCTGACTGGATTCTTGAATTGTTACAGCTGTTTTCTTTATCATTAATTAATTTCATTCATTCTTTCTTTCATGTTTTGTAATCACTTCATCATGACGTCTGGTTCCACTCACTGCCACAGTGAATAACCACTTTGTTTACACCACCGCCATTACACTGTAATGATTAGGATTGTAACCCGGTGTAAGGTTAGGAGTAATTTTGAAAGGAGGTTAAGTTTAGACTGAGGATAAGGGTTCGTGTTCTAAGGTGGTAGCGGTCTAATGCCCAAAGCCAATTCACCCTTTGCTCCCACCACTTGCCCCTCCCCCTCTGTTTCCCCTAGTGGTGGGGGGGGCTCAGTTCTTGTTGGGAGAGAGGGGTGGGGTGAAGTGTGAGGGCGACGTGGCTCCAAGCAGAGGGTTATGACGCCTTGCGAATCAGTGGTGACACGCTACATAGCGCCCAAAGACACCCACAGGTGTTAGAATTTCCTCCTTTAAACTCTATGAGCCCCAGTGTTTTATCTGAGTTTAATGTAGTTTTAGTGGATTATGGCCTTTACTTCAGAACAAGCAGAAAACAGCATGAGGAACAACTGACATCTTGGGAGTTAGCTGTAGATTTACAGTTTCACCTTAAATGGTGAAGCTATTACATACTAGTGCCTGAGGTTACTGCAGCATTTAATGTGGAACTGAAGGTTTGAAGAGAAATCTACAGAATGAGAATCTGAACTGAGCTCCATATCACAGAGGAGTGAGGAGAGGGGGGTAATCTCTGATTGTGGAACTTTTCTGAAGGAGAATGAGGCCCTACATGTAACTAAAGTCCAGCAGCTCCTCTGATATCACTGCAGACTGGTGCAGAGCTGCTACAGAGCTGCGCTAGTCGCCTGGGAATGAAGCGCTGCTGTGTTTTATTTGTGTTCTGATGACGTATCAGGGTCTTGAAGGGTCGTATCGTAGGGGGAGATTTAACCACTGCACCCTGTAACTCAGCTCCAAGGGGCGAGAGGACACTCAGAAACAAGGGGGAGGGGTGAAAAGGAATGGGATTGAGCTTTAGATTTGTTTTAGATTTATATAAAAGATAACTCAGATGTTAACAGATACACCAACGTCCAATGCAGATATCAGATTTTTCTCAAACAATTTAAAACCGGGTTTCTTCGCCCATCTGCTTTCATCTTCGCTTGAACTCCATCGGTTATTGATTAGCCAAGCCTTCTCTGAACTGGAATATCCACATTAATTCCCACTCTCTTTGTAGAAAGAGGCATTTGAAATGCACAAGACATTTTCCTTTTCCTTGTTCAAAAGCTTCACAGGATGTGCGACAGGGTGAAGGTCTTGCAAAGGTTTCACAAACAGACGAAGAAAAATGGATCTTAGTTTTTTTTATACAATGTAGCTTTGAATAATGAGCATCAACAAAAAATGGCTTTTGTTTTTGATAAACAATGAAATAAAGCCTGACTCCCGGAGCCTGTGTTAGATTCAGAAAAGACTCACTTTGCAGTCATCTAAGGGCATGAGAGATGCACACACACACACACACACACACACACACCAACAAAATTCAAATGTCAGCGCTGGCTCTGCACCAGTAATCCTAAGCTACTTTCGAACTGTTGAAGCAGTAAAACCTATTTCTCAAATCAAACACGTACAGGACGTTCACACGCAAACATTTCAACGTTCAAACCCCCCCCCCAAATCCCAGAGCTTCAGAGAGAGTGTGAGTGACTAGGTGAGTGTGTGAAACTGTCCACAGGTGTGAGTGACTGGGTGAGTGTGTGAAACTGGCTACAGATGTGAGTGACTGGGTGAGTGTGAGTGACTGGATGAGTGTGTGAAACTGTCCACAAGTGTTAGTCTGTAAGTGACAGGGTGAATGTGTGAGTGACTGGGTGAGTGTGTGAAACCGTCCACAGATGTGAGTGACTGGGTGAGTGTGTGAG
This sequence comes from Hoplias malabaricus, assembly GCF_029633855.1. Lineage (NCBI taxonomy): Eukaryota > Metazoa > Chordata > Actinopteri > Characiformes > Erythrinidae > Hoplias > Hoplias malabaricus. Next base: position 24,557,199 of record NC_089808.1, read on the forward strand.
TGACTGGATGAGTGTGTGAAACTGTCCACAGGTGTGTGAGTAAGTGACAGGGTGAATGTGTGAGTGACTGGGTGAGTGTGTGAAACTGTCCATATGTGTGTGAGTGAGTGAGTGACTGGGTGAATGTGTGAAACTGTCCACATATGTGTGTGTGAGTGACAGGGTGAATATTTGTGTGACTGGGTGAGTGAGAGTGTGAGTGTGTGAAAGGGTTATAAGGGGTGGAGGTATAGTGTAGTGAACCTCTCCCAGCTCCAGGACTCTGAGACTCAGTCCATGAATCTTAGTGCTGTTCTGGCACCAGTTCAGTGGCTCTGGATCTACCGGACCCTATGTCCTCGGGAATAAACACCTCGTTCGTAAATGTTGTAGAGCCAGAGGCTCCATAAAGAGGAGGGAAAGCTAGAGTAAGCCTGTCTCCATCTGGACACTGGAATAATTGGACACACATAAAGAATGGTATTGAATTACCCCTGAAAAGTTCGGAAGAATCCTCCAACTCAACTCTAAACTTCCCTCTTCAGATTTAAAGCAACTCTAGATAAAATTTGGACTTTTGCTACTGGGCTGTTAGAGTGTAATTCACTTTTACAGCAATCAACCAGCAATACAGAAATCAAGGCTGAAGTGAAGGAAGAACAGTGGAGTGGTTTCCTACCCTCCTCCAAAATCACATTTTCTGCAGTTTCTGCAGTGTTGAGCCTGGAGTAGCAATGACAGAGGCTCTATTCTCCCTATTAAAACCTAATATAAGCATCAAAGTGATTAGGAAGCTTTAATTTTAAGGTTAAAAAACTACAGAGAGTTGCTTTAAGTTTGGTGTCCAGCAGACCCAAGGAACTAAAGACCTTCTACTGAAACAAGGGCATTAATCTGAAGACTTTTGCAGCAGAAACACTAACCTTCTGAGAAGGATTTATACTAGATGCTGGAACATTGCTGCGAGGATTTGATGGGTTCTGTATCACAAACAGCACTCCAACTTATCCCAGAGGAACTGGATGGAGGTGCATCACTCGGTTCCACTACTCCACAGACAAATGCTGGGGGATTTAAACCCCTCTATCCCACACTTGGCATAGAGCATGCTGACCTCGCCCTCATGTGCATCTGCTCCAGGGTGTTCCACTCTGCACAATTCACATAATATAAAGAGTGTCTTCCTGCTGTATCCACTGCTGTATCCTTTGTTTGGAAATACTTCTGAGTGCAGGTTCCATTTTCTCCAGCAGAGGACGCACTTAGTTTACAGCACACAGTCACAGACCGCTGCCCTATCTGTGTCTGCAGGAATCAGTCCAGACGGTGAAACATGATGGAAATGACACCAGCTCCATTTCAAACAGGAGTCCAGTGTCTCCCAACAACAGCCAGCAGAGTGTCTTTCTTCCTGTCTTCTAACGAGACTCGCTGTCAGCGGCAGATAGCACACAGCTGAACAATGAATGTGTGTGTGTGTGTGTGTGTGTGTGTGTTTTAGAAGCATTTATGATACACATATACACACGCCATTTTGAAGACGCTCTCACCAGAGCAATATGACCATCACAATGTGGCCCTCAGATTCTCAGACACTTCAGAGAGAGTTCACTTGTTGCATATCTCCTCCTCCTCAACAGGGGGCGTAACCAGATCATCAGTGTTATTCCTCACACATGCACACCTACAGAAGGTTTCACACACTCACCTGGCCACTCACTTATACACACCTGTGGACAGTTTCACACACTCACCCAGAGTGCACCTGGAGGAAACTCACACAGACACAGGGAGAACACAACACACTTCTCACAGACATCTGACAACAGTGATCTGAGGAGAGGATCCCAGCGGGACCTGAGCACCTGCAGCTGTGTGGGGAACTTGCAGCTGTGTGAGTAAGAAGCGACTGTATCTTTTAATGTGGAGCAGTGTGTGTGAGTAAGAAGCAACTCTATGATTTAAGGTGGAGCGGTGTGTGTGAGTAAGAAGCAACTGTATCTTTTAAGGTGGAGCGGTGTGTGTGAGTAAGAAGCAACTGTATCTTTTAAGGTGGAGCGGTGTGTGTGAGTAAGAAGCAACTGCATCTTTTAATGTGGAGCGGTGTGTGTGAGTAAAAAGCGACTGTATCTATTAATGTGGAGCGGTGTGTGTGAGTAGGAAGCGACTGTATCTTTTAAGGTGCAGCGTTGTGTGCGAGTAGGAAGCGACTATCTTTTTAAGGTGGAGCGGTGTGTGTGAGTAGGAAGCGACTGTATCTTTTAATGTGCAGCGGTGTGTGCGAGTAAGAAGCGACTGTATCTTTTTAAGGTGGAGCGGTGTGTGTGAGTAAGAAGCGACTGTATCTTTTAAGGTGGAGCGGTGTGTGTGAGTAAGAAGCGACTGTATCTTTTTTAAGGTGGAGCGGTGTGTGTTAGTAAGAAGCGACTGTATCTTTTTAATGTGGAGCGGTGTGTGTGAGTAAGAAGCAACTATATCTTTTAAGGTGGAGCGGTGTGTGTGAATAAGAAGCAACTATATTTTTTACGGTGGAGCGGTGTGTGTGAGTAAGAAGTGACTGTATCTTTTTAATGTGGAGCAGTATGTGTGAGCAAGAAGCGACTGTATGTTTTAAGGTGTCTATTCACTGTTTGAATTCCCACAGAAACTCATGTGTATCTCGAGCTGTTTAGTTTTGTAGCACTTTCGCTCTGTGTTTACTTTCATGCAGTTAGCACTCTCCTAAATTTAGAGTCAGTTCCACCTTAAGAAATGTAACTGTAACAGCAAAAATAAGATGTTACACCGCTATGGAGCATGAATAAAGCAACATCTTCATCTCGGTTCATCCAGACACCTCCAGATGACATTTCTTGATCGTGGCTGAGCAGGCGACTGAGAAGGAAAGCTCCTGTAAGCCAGTTCGGACCAAAACATTTAGCTTGTTTTCCATTTACTGAGCCAGGGCTGGGTACAAACAGCGGACCTTTTTCCAGCACCAACATAGCTGAGAGCAGCAAATGGTTTAGGAAACATCCTCTGGATTTTATTAAGAGTGATTTTTTTTATTCAAATCGTAAAGCGTCGGAGAGAAATAAACTCTGGACTAAAACCCTGTGGATGGAGAAATGTTTTGAAGGCAGGTCTGAATTACACTCGCACCCCATGGGCTTCACTAATGAGGTTAAATTATACACAGATGAAAAAGATCAAAGAAGCTCTGTTTTCACTGAGGGGCTCTGGGACCAGAGAGTAGGGATGGGCTATACTTATGCAGATTTCATTCTGCTTCATAACTGGATGCAGGAAACACAACACAGTCAATACGAACTCAGCTGACAGCTCGCAATCTCCAGTTACTTTCACATAGAGTAATAGAGCTGTAAACATTAACAAAAACCTGTTACCTCCTTAAAAAACCAACACAAACCAGTTCAAACCAATAGACTGTAGTTCAAACCAGTGCAAACCCATTCTTACCAGTACAAATCAGAGCAAACAAGTTCATACCAGTACAATATCAGGGCAAACACCTCCAAAAACTGTAATGACAAAAAAGAGGTGAGTAGTTTCAAGTTTAGTTTTCTCTTTTTTTTTTTTATCATTTAAAGCTGAAAGGGGACATATATTTTGAATTCCTTGTTATATAAAAGAATCTTTGTTCAGTGCATGGGCTCTTTAATGTGTATATCTGAAGCCCACCAACCCACACACTGTGACACAAGACCACCCAGTCACTTCTTAAATCAAGTGTGGAAACTATAGACTTGCCCCGCCCTCTCGTCTGAGTCTGTCCAATCACAGCGCTGGACCCATGTTTATGTGAGATCGCAAAGACGAGGTTAAATGCAGCAAAATAGACACAAGGAGCGTGGAGAAATAAGAGCAGAGTTAAAACGGGGAAAATGAGAACGGGGAAGAAAGAGAACCTAGCGAAAAAGGCTAAATAAATAGAGCTTCTGCTCCTCACTGCTGTGCACTCGGGATGGGGTGAAAAATGAGTGGCTCAATATCATTTAAAATATCAGGCGCTGAAAGAGCGTGTTCTCAACAGGGCTGTTTAGACATGGGCTAGCTGGGTTCAGGATGGTCAAGGGCTCTGGGTGGGTTTGTACATAGGTTATTAGTGAGGCAGGGTGGGTGGACCATATCAAATTAAAGTGGGCAGTCCAGTAACTCTCTTCATTTGTCCACATGGGCCCAGAGTGGGCTGTGTACAGCCCAGAAAGGCCATGTGTTTAACCCATCCTGCTTCCATTACTGACACTGGAGTGCCTACACTCAGGGTGTCCATTTCCCTGAATGTCTTTTGTTATGTTTGTACACAACACCATGTGGAATTGGCTTTACAAACTAATTACATCCAGCAGAAAAGATGCTCAGCCCAAACAAAGTCTTTTTATATTGTCCAAAGTGTAGGTCCTGCCCTCACTGTCTGCTCTCAAATTAATCAGTTTGCCATCCTGTGTGGAGCTTTGAGCCATTTTGCAAGGCATTATGGGAGTGCTGATCCCCACAATGTATTCAGTAACAAATATATTCTAAATATTGTTCTGTAATACAATGTATATGGTTGCTCATTATTATCTCCTAACATCTCATGGAAATGACTTACCTCATAATGATGAGAAAGGATAGACTCAAATGAATATGAGATACTAAGTCATATAAAAACTTTCTCATTAAGAGATACAGTACAAAATAATAGTGACACATTTTTATATAACTGAGCACAATGTTATGACTGTCAATTTACAAAAACCTCATTATGAGATGTTAACTCATTCTTATGAGATACAAATTAAGATGATGTTATTAGGATATAGCAAATCATGAGATATAGTTAAATTGAGGTAATAAAAATGATGAGATACTGTTATTTAAAAGGTAAATGTAGAATAATTATATATTCTATTTATAGAAAAAACAGAATTACATAAAAAAGAGAAATGTAAAATATTTTAAGGGCGTTAGTTTTACCTTCTCTCCTTTGGTGGAGCCCCTACGATAGTTTCCAGCTCCTGCTGAAGAGTTCATCTTTAAAACAAAAAAGTATTTTCAGGAAATGTCACTCGTTTATTCTTCTTTACTAATTTTTTTTCTCAAACGGTCGATAAAAACGGATTTTCCATCTTCTTATGAGGGGAAAACTTAGATAATCCGGCGTCCATACGCAATAAAAACAACGTTAACCGTTAACGCGCTTCTGCCGTTCTGATCCTGAGCATTAGCAATCTGCAAAACCTGAATACACACTGTCGCTCTACCTTCTCTGGCTCTCTTTCCCTCCCTCACATCCCCCACCTCTCTCTCTCTCTCTCTCTCTCTCTCTCTCTCTCTCTCTCTCTCTCTCTCACTTTCTTACCTCTCTTTCTCATCTTTACCTCTCTCTCTCTCTCCCCCTCCGTTTGTTACATGTCCCTCTTTTTTTCTTTCTGACACTTCCTTCCCTTTCTTTCCCTAACTTTTTTCATTGCTTTTAATTGTTTCTTACTTCTACATCTTTCTGTTTTTTTTTCACGTTCTCCCACTCAATTTCCATATTTTCTTAATTGTTTTTAATTAAACTACTCTTTTTTTTCTTTTGTACAACTTTCCGTTTCTCCCTCTGCCTTCTCATGCCTTAAAACTCCCTGTCCCTACTTCATTATTTACTTACCTCTTTATCTCTCTCACTTTACTTCTTATCTTAATTCTGCCTCTGTTTACCTCCCCAGCATTGTCTTTTTCCTTCCCTTTCTCAGCCTTTAATGTCTCTTAGTCTCAAGAAATTATATGCCTTTTTAGAGATGCTAAGTCAAGGAGAATATAAGTCATTATTCAGTTCTACATAGATATATACTGAAATAAGTAACTAATGTTTGATACTAAGTCAGTATTTTCACATACTTTTGCATGAAATAGAGAAGGATCCTGTACATGTTGGGAATTTATCCTCGATAATTAGCGTCTATGCTGAAAAGAAAGTCCTTTATTATTAACACCTGCTGTTTAGTTTAAATATATGTGAAAATGTAGCAGAAAGCACATCATTTCCCTCTAACTCACCACACTGTTCTTTCTCATTCCTCAGTAAAAACACCCTGTTATTTTGAGTTAACTTTTATGATACAACCCAGATTCCGTCATTAAGAGGAAACTTGGGATGAAGATCATACCCCTTCACTCAGGTAAACACACGAGAACTGACATTTCACTGCTTCTGTGCAAAGAACTGAAGCTTTTGTGAAATCACCTTAGTCACTTGTGTCTGTGAGAGTGTGTTTATAGATTTTATGAAAGCAAGGAATACGTTAAACAAATATTTTGACCTTGTATTGCTTCAGTAACGTTATAAAAATGGAAATGAGGAAGCACAGATTTCTTGGGCAGCTGATATGTTTCATTTCATCAAATGTTTGTTGAAACCTGCTTATACTTAATATGGTATTTCAGATGGTTGCTAATGTGTCCCAGGTAGTTGCTAGGGTGTTAATATTGTCTCATCTCAGGAAGATGCCAGGGTTTTGTCAAGTGGTTACTGATGTAGTAATCATACAGTCATTTGTGGGTACTAGGGTACTAGATATGGTTTTTCAGGTTGTTGCTAATGTGTGTGATATTTTCTGATAAATATTTGAATATTTTAAATAATGATAATGGGTGGCACGGTGGCGCAGCAGGTAGGGACCTGGAGGTTGTGGGTTCGAGTCCTGCTCCGGGTGATTGTCTGTGAGGAGTGTGAGAGTGTGTGTTGCACTGTGAAGGACTGGCGCCCCCTCCAGGGTGTGTTCCTGCCTTGTACCCAGTGATTCCGGGTAGACTCCGGACCCACCGCCGCCCTGAGCTGTATAAGTGCTTACAGACAATAAATGAATGAATGAATAATGATAATAAAAACATTCATATAAAATAAAATTGTCTTATCCACTCTATGCTTTATAAAAAAAAATTCTTCTAAAACTGTGACAGTGTTGCAAACTTTTATTTTGTGATAATTCTCAATATCAAAGAATATAGAAAATTTATCATGATGTGATTTTTTTAAATGTATTTATTAATTAATTTTTTTTGGTCTATATCGCCCAGGACTAGATCGAACCCCATTTTTATAGCCTTAAAGACTGTAAAAGAGCATAAACGTCATCAGGTCACAGATGACAGACACCACTCCAATTCCAAAGGTACTGCACTTCAGAGAATACAGGTCCAATGCTACGCACCTCAAAGTCTGAAGGCCTTGTAACCCTCTGGTGAGACTATGACATTGAGTATGGTGACTATAAGAGGTTATGCAGCTGCAGAGCTGTGTTTCTCTATGGAGATTCTTCACACTGTGAACCTTAGAGATGCTGAACCCACTCATTGTAAATAATATATTATCACTGGCCAAAGAAAAACATGCATCCCCTTTTTTGTGGCTTTTTAGTTTTCTACATCGTTTGAACTCAGCTGTCCTTCACTGTGTGAAAATAGAAATAGCTCCAAAATAACTCTTTTTACACTGATATCCGTTGAGCGTTAAGATACGTAAAGTTGCTATTTTGGAGATGCATGATTGTCTTTGGACAGTGAAGATATATTTATATAATATTTACAGTAATCAGGTATATTTAAGGATTATAGGAGGAGTTTACAGTGAAACTGACACCAGTTCATAGCTGTGCACTCTACCCACAGTCACAGATCTGGAAGTAAAGCGTGTGGCTTACAGTATTTCATCATCTCCAGTGGCCAATCTCTCTGGAGGTCTCCGAAGGGCCTCAACATCTCTGCTGTGCCCAGAGTGTGGCATTACTGATGGAATATTCTGTTTCCCTCCCAGCCCTGGCTTTACCCACTGCTGCAGTATCACTCCAGCTGCAGATTAATGTTAGATGAATGTTGGGGTGAATTTGGGGTTGGTGAAGTCTGTGGCGTTCTCATACATATTCCATGCAGAGTGTCAACAATCTTTACTCTTCTCAGACTCACGCATCTTGATTGTCAGGATTGAAGTTCTGCATATGTCCTACCATCCTCCAAAAGTTACAAAGTGCAATTTCTGCAGTGCTGAGCCTGGAGTAGCAGCAGCAGGGACTAGGGCTGGGCAATTAATTGAAAATGAATGAAATGTCTAATCTATTATATTGATTTCTCTTTTAATTCTGTTCATGCTTTTTAAATTAATACCCAGTAAACAAGGAACGTCCCTGGATAGGTCTAAAAGTAGTCTGTCCGTCAATGACATATTTTAAACATCAATGGACGTCCAAAATCCATCTTAATAAGTTAGTTAAGTGGTGACCAATCAATAACGTCAGTGGACGTCCAAAATACGTCTAATAGTCGTCTTTTCAATGTCTGTATTTGGACGTCTTTTCAACTTTCATTTTCAACCTTAAGAGAACGTTGATTAGACGGCAGTCATTACGTTATTTCAACGTTGAATCAACGGCTAAATGTTTACTGGGTAATGTTAATATGTCCCCACTATGTGTTCCTGTATTGTCCCTTTAAAACCACACCACCACGCTGTAGTCACATGACTCTGCCCTGTCCAATCTGCCACAGGGAGGCACCACAGGGGAGAACCTAAACTTGGAGGTGGAGCGAGTGACTGGAGCAGCTCGTACCAAAGGAAAATGCTGCGTCTGTGGTTGGGACGTGTTTCGACTTTAGTGAAGACGACACTGAACATAAAAAAGTCAAATGTAAACACTGAGAAAAAACAGTTTCAGACCAAAGTAAATCCCCCAGTCTGTTTCACACTGAACACAATCACACACCGAATATGAAGTCCAAAAACACATGTTGGTAGGTGGATTGGCGACTCAAAAGTGTCTGTGTGTGAGTGAATGTGTGAGTGTGTGTATTGCCCTGTGAAGGACTGGCACCCCCTCCTGGGTGTATTCCTGCCTTTTGCCCAATGATTCCAGGTAGACTCTGGACCCACCGCGACCCTGAACTGGATAAGCGCTTACAGATAATGGATGGATGGATAACTGTAATCAAGGCAAAATGTGAATTGAATCATGATATTTATTTGCGCTCGTATCACACAGCCCTAGTTCTCACTATGAATTGATTGAAACACCTTTTATCCTTTTATTTCATTTTATGCTTGCCTTGGACCCCTCTAACTCTGAGTTGAGCACTTACGCTACTGTGGTGCCTCTAGTTGTCCAGGTGGCACTATTGCCTCACCAAGCTATGCATAAATATTTAGAGAGTTTGGATATAATCAGCTTCGCCACTTCTTCAGGAGGTCATCGTTAATTTACAGTGCTTTCACAGGGCTCGGGGATTTATTCACAGCTGCGACAATAGCATTCATAATGCGCTCCGCTAATATGCAGCAGCCTCTGAGTTATTTGGTGCTTGGCCAAAGGGCACAGGAGTCTTTCATCAGCTTAATTAGGAGGACAAAAAACAATTTTCCATTGAATTTGGTCATTATGTGAAGTAAGGTGTGAATTAGTGAGACACAGTGGAGGGGGAGTGGGCCTGTGCGGTGGCACTAGTTGAGAGTTGTTGCTGAATGTAGGGCACTCTGTCCTGGAGATGTTTATTTCACACTGATAAAAGAGGACTTTACTCTAACCACAGCTTTTAATACTCTTTAAAAATGGTCCACTTTCATGTAAACACTCGTTTTCAGCCGCTTTCAACTTCACAGTTCACTTTTAAACCCGTCCTTAAAAGGAACGTGTTATGAAGGAGTGGTATCTTCAGTGCATAGTGGAGCCCACCAACCCACACACTGTGAAACAAGATAAGAGAAGTTTATTTCCTCTGGTCTTTGCGCTCTCACATAAACCTGGGTCCAATGCTGTGATTGGTCAGACTCAGACAAGGGGGCGGGGCAATTCTAAATTCTAAATCTAATTCTAGCGGAGTAGAATCTGAATGTTTTTTCTGACTTATGCCTTATTTGGACAGGATTGGTTTTACCTGTGTATGTGGGGTAGGTAATTTTTACCCAAGTATTTCAGAGGTTTCAATCCAGTCTGAAAAGGCCATTTTAGTTATTTTTCCAGAGTGCACACTCGGGTTTCAGGAAAGACTCCTGAGCCTTTACCCTACTGTAAAACGAGCAGTAAGAACATCCCCAGGTTATTATTAACCCAGCCTGAAATGACATGTTGTTGATATACTCCGTCATATCTCGGGGTAAAGGAGTATTTTGTTGGTTTTGTTGAGAATGGAGAAGCTGGAAGAGGTGTTTAGTGATGAATATAAGATTCAAGTACAAGGCTAAACTCTGCTGCCTAACGACGCACCACGCTCAAATCCACAAAAACGACCTGAAGAGAAACCTCTGGTAGCTGTAGGTAAGTTTTGTTATCTACTCGGTAAATTAGGATTAAACCCTTTTATAATATCAGTTATAATAACTGCTGTGAATGATTAATAAAGTTGCTGCTATCTTCTGGCTTGTTATCTGTTTTGTAGGACTAGTTTTGGATGGTAGGGCTGTTCTCAAATCAGTAGTGGCACCGTCTTAAAATTCCAGTAGCTCTGCTGTGTCTGATCCATGCTTTGTGATGGCAGCGTGTGAATCGAGTAGCTGCTCCCAGCTCTGTTATTTACACTAAGATAAACCCATCTGAATAGGGCATTAGGCAGCAGACAGAAAACTGACTGGGGGGATCTTGTTTAACTGTGTGTGGGTTTGTGGGCTCCAGATCCGAACAAGGGAATCACTTGCTTAGTCGTATGGTGAGTTGACACTTCAGACTGATGCACACTGTGTGGTTTATGGTTCTGCATAGAAGTCTTTTCAATATAGAACTATTGTCTGTAATGGAGAATCCTTGGAGAGCCTTTGTTTTTAAGACTGTATAGAGGACGTGGTCTGTCAGGGACAAGGACAAGATACACTATCTAATGAAGTCTTCCAGCTGCAGTACTTGTCATTCTGAGCAGACGTGTCCTAAGACAGACCCAGTCCGTGTGTTAGATTAGACAGGAACATCCATAGGTGTCCTCTTTTAAAGTGGTGTACTTACAGCGCTCACGTCTCTCTTTTAACTTCAGAGAGGCAGAAGTCTGTGGGTGTGTGCTGCGACAGGATCTGAAACTTTCTCTGAGGCGTTCTCAGAGTCTCGCTGCGGATTTCCGGGAATGAGGCCTGCTAACAAATGTGTGGGAATGCTTAGATAAGTTTGTTTATACTCGTTTTCAGCCTCCATTTGGAGAAGACGTCAATAAAGAACCATGGATCCTTTTGTTGATGTGTTAGCTAGAACACCGTCTACAGAACCCTGACACAAATCCCATTCATCCTTGATGAGAAACTAGAGCACACAATGCCAGGGTGTGAACTCCTTATGGGACGGGGTCATAATTCACTCACTCACTCAGTCACATACTCTCACATACTCATGCTCACATGCTCACTCATGTTCAGGGACTGCACCACAAGAGGGAGCTACTACTTGCATGTTCACAGGTGTTTAGGAACTGCACCACAAGAGGGAGCTAGTACTCGCATGTTCACAGGTGTTTAGGAACTGCACCAAAAGAGGGAGCTAGTACTTGCATGTTCACAGGTGTTTAGGAACTGCACCAAAAGAGGGAGCTAGTGCTCGCATGTTCACATGTGTTTAGGAACTGCACCACAAGAGGGAGCTAATACTCACATGTTCACAGGTATTTAGGAACTGCACCACAAGAGGGAGCTAGTACTCGCATGTTCACAGGTGTTTAGGAATTGTACCACAAGAGGGAGCTAGTGCTTGCATGTTCACAGGTGTTTAGGAACTGCACCACAAGAGGGAGCTAGTACTCGCATGTTCACAGGTGTTTAGGAACTGCACTACAAGCGGGGTTAGCTAGTTGGTGCTTCACATCAAAGACACTTTGTCCTGGTTGTGCAGAAAGAAGTATTTGTGGCCTAAGTCTAGATGGATAAACTATGAAGGAAAGCTGAGGCCCTTTCCATCACCCCGTGGTCACTGAATGACCGTCCTGGACGGTCAGAAGGCTGAGCAGAGTCCCTCTGGCCCAGATCCCTTTCCATGGCTTTCCGCAGCGACAATTATAGCCATGCGTCTGAAGAGGGCGAACGACATATGATCTGTATGTGTGTCTGTGACGGAGAGAGAGAGAGAGAGAGAGAGACCAAGGTCTCATGTGCTGCTGGACAGAGCGAATGCGTGTGTGTGTGTGTGTGTGTTTTCAACAACTGACTCACCATTGATTGACCGATATTTAGAAAGTATCAGTGTTCACCTGTTTCCATTTTCCTGGAAAAGAGAGAGCAGTAATAACCCCAACCATCCAACTTCAGACGGCACAGTGTCTTAGGTGATCGAAGACATCTGACATAATGAGGGCAGGGTTTAAAGTGTTTTAAGTGTTTATAACAAATCCCTGATCCAGTGCATACTCACATGAATGTATGAATCTGGAGTCCACCAACCCACACACTGCAAAACAAGACCCCCCAGTCAGTTTTCTGTGTGCTCCTGTGTCAGAAAACACAGGATAAAACGAGGCTTTCTGATCGTGCTCTGCTTCTGACAAGTGCAGAGACTTTAGAATGGCCCCGCCCCCTCTTCTTAGTCTGTCCAATCACAGCGCTGGACCTGCGTTTATGTGAGAGCACAAAGATGAGTTAAACGCAGTAAAACAGACACAATGAGTGCAGAGAAATAAGAGCACTGAGTTAAAACAGAGAAAGCTCCTCGCTCCTCACTGCTGTGCGCTCGGGGTCGGGGTGAACAACGAGCGGCTCATTATCATTTAAAGGTACAGGTGCTGAAAGCGGGCGTTCTGAACAGGGGCTTGTGGGGTTTTGACCATAGCAGGCCACAGACCTGCATTCCTTTCTGCATTTTCACGGCTAAGTAACCCAGCAAGGAGAAAACCACACTAGGAGCATCACTCTCCAGCCACATCACACAGTCAGTCAGAGGGCAACACTTTTGTCCAAGTTTCATCTGATCTCTGATAACTGGGGTGGGTGAACAGCATCGTGCAGGGTGATGGTTAATTACTGGCATTTCCCACTGATGGGGTGACCAGACGTCCTCTTTTACCCGGACATGTCCTCTTTTTTAGACTTAAAAAATGTCCGGGTGGAATTTTACAAACGTTTTGTTTTTCTAGAGCTTACATAGAATTTCGAGAAGCGTTTCGTTCACAAACTAGTCCCACCCTCCCCAACTCCGAGTGGTTCACTTGAGTGAGGAGGGGGAGTAGTGAAGTAGCCTAAAATCTTCTGACTGGACGGTCTGACTGTAGAGCTAGTGTTATTGGTCGATAACTTTCTCTGTAAACATTTAATTGGGCAGTCTGCACATCAGTAGACCTTGTTTACGTCAGGCAAAGCTCATGTACCTACCCTCGAGCAGCTATGCAGAAACATAAATGTAAGTTCTTGGATGAATTAAAAAACATTCCTATGTGTAATAAAGGTGTAAAGGACCTAAAAGCACACATAGGTTCAGCTAATCGTACAACGGATGCGAGGGGCGAAAGCTTAAAGGACCCCCGACCCCCCCCCCCCCCCCCCCACCCCCCCCAAGACGTCTAACTTCAAGTCCTCCAGAGAACTTCCACTTCCACCCTGCATTAGCTGCTCTGTTTGTGCAGTTTATAGCTAAAACCACTGTGGAGTGTCCTTAACAAGCCCCTTTTTCTCTATTTCCAGGATGCTATGCCCTGTTGGGTGCGTCAGCATGTTATAGCAGTGTCCTACATTCGGATCAGTGGTGTGTGGTCAGTTTCAGGGCTGGTTATGTGACCCTGATTTCTGACCATGTTTTAGTCTCCTGTGTGTCTTCTTAACTGAGTTACTCGAGTTACTGTAACACACACAGGACGCACACCTCCTCCACTCTCTCTACAGACTCACTGTAATAAACACTGCACTAACGCTAGCCTTGCTACAGAGCCGCAGAGTGGGAGGAAACCTGAGATCTGACGTTGCCCTTCAGCTCTGTGTTTAACGTTAAACCCAAGTTCACCTCCCAGGGAGATGAAGAGAGGCTTAACTGGGCTTAGGCTTCTCAGCTGGATCACGTAGTTGATGAGGAGCTTGATTGCGAGGGGCCCAGAAGATTGCTAACGGCTAAAAATGTGCAATCACAATGTGCTGCGTATTGAGGTTGTGTGTTTGCGTTCCTCAGGGTGCTAGGCATTCCCACGCTTAAGGGCAAGGCCTCCCTGTTCCTCCAAATTGGAGTTACACTCACCAGGTGTGGGTCCAGTTTTGGAGTGCTTTGGAGTCCAGAGGGTAGATCTGTGGTAGCCCAAGCAGACTAGTGGTTCCAGTCATGACTGTGAATGAATGAATGAGTGAATGAATGATAGTTCCACTTCTGCAGCACGTTTCAAGGACTCCCAGCTTGGTTTACATTCTTCTGAACATTAGAGAGTGTCCACCACCTCCATGAATGTGCCGCCTTCACCCGGAGTGTGCTCCAGCAGCAGAAGAGTCGTGTATTCGGCAGAGCTAGCATCACAGTGAGCTACTGAACAAACTCGGGACAATAAGAAACACTTACCACACCCGCACACTTCTTAAAGGAACAAGGACCATATCCCAGCACTGTGCAGCAAGCTGTTATATACATTTTTCAGAGCACTGTTTCAGAAAGTGGTGGGGACATGTCGCTATAGTGTCCCCAGTGTTAATGCGTAACAACATGGTGGACACTCAGGACATGTGATCGAAATCATGGGCCAATTTTCATCCTTCCACCTGTAGCTTTGGAGAGAGAGAGAGAGCAGCCAAAGGGTGTTGAGTGTAAATCAAATTTTGTGTAAAGTAACTAAAAACATAAATCAAAAGTGTGTCCATTACGTGCCAAAAAAGGCATAGTGTCAAAACTGGTGGTGCAGTCCTACTGTAGAATCCTACTGAAATATTAACGCTGTGTATGATATCTGATAGCACCGGCTTTCAAGAACATGCGTGAAGGATGTTGCTGCCCCACACCTGTGTGTTTACAGTGTGTTTACGCATAAACAGTCCAATCAAACCTCATGAATTTCCCTCATGAGCGCTGCTCTGAAATCCAGTCCAAATTAGACCCTTTCCTCAGGGCACTTATTAGCCCAGGAATCGGCGTTAGCACTTTTTGGACTGTCATGTACGTCCGGATCTCCAATTACAGAGCAGGCGGGGGGCACATTACACACATATCTGACTCAGCAGCTGGGCTTAATTGGCTCGCGGAAGTCAACAGAATGTTTCTAGACACTGGGGTATGAATATTTCCCAGCGTTCCCGGGGAGCCGTCCTCCTTCAGTGGAAGTGAGATGTGCGGAGGAGACATTTTGGCTGATGAATAGAATAGCAGTTAGACTTCAGTCTGGTTTTCAGTGTTTTCCTGAAGAGACAGAAGAGGATTAAGGTGCTTTTGCTGTAATTGCTCACACACACACACACACACACACACACACACTAGTGCACTAAAAGCAGTGTTCAGAAAATTTAGTATTCAGCTGGAACCAAAGAATAGTCGAGTCTTTATCAGGAACCTTGACGTCGTCCGTGGGCGAGTCGAGTCAACTCAAATAAAGAGTTATGGTGCAGTGGAGCCATGTGATGAGTCATTTACAGTGTGTTATATCAGCCTCGATGGTATGTGTATGATTTTGTTCTGAAACAGGGAAAAGGGAAAACAGATAATGAAACGTTATCTGATTTCTGATTTGGAAATAAAACCACAAGGAAATAAATACAGGAAAATGCTGCATCTCTGTTTCTGCGGCTGTGGTCAGTGGGACCCGAGGTGTGGTCACTATTAGGTGACTGTTCTGGAGCCCAGGAGACGGCTGAAACACTCTGACTGTAACATACAGAACCCTGTACTGTTTCCATGTGTATCATATCTCACTCTGATCTGACCGGGCTGTAAACTGTGGATTAACCATGACTCTGTCCTGACTCTATCCCTTTATCTCTGAGATAGAAGTTTAACACTGTGTAGTGTTACAATCTTTCTCAGTGTTGCTGTTTCTGCCAGAGCAAGGAACAGAACCCCTGTCTCTAGCAAATCGAGGTATGTTGTAGAGAAACCTTTAAGATGTAGACTGTGAAGTTTGGCCGTGGGTCACAGAGAAGCACGAGTTCAAGCGAAGTGAAGCTGGGCAGGGCTTGGAGGGCACCTTGTCACAGACTGAGCTCTGTTCTGTCTGCGGAAAGAGGGATTGGACGACATTTGTTTGAACTCGCACCGGAGACGAGAGCACATCTTTTCTTTGAAGTTTCTAAGCCCTCTCCACTGAGGGATGTGGTAACCTTTCAGAAACGGTCGAGTCCAGTGCGGATTTTTTATGAGAGCTAAGGGTCTGCCGTCATCAGTTTTGATTATTTTGAATAGCTACAAAGGCTGTGTGCTGTGTGCAAGAACATGTGCACCAGGGGTAATCAGGAGTTGTCTCCTCTGTGATAAAGTAATGGCCTCTTCAGAGAGATGGTGGAACGTTTTACGGTGTGTAAAATAGCACTGAATACATCCACACGGCTAAACACAACAACCTAATACGGTTTATAGAAGAAGTTATTTCAAAACACAACCCTCTGTACCCTCTGGTTTTGATGTTGGGTTTGTGTGAGCCATTGCAGTAAGCCCAGCCAATCAGAGTGTTCACTTATTCAGTCATTCATTCATCTTCTGTAACTGTTTCATCCCGAATCACTGCGCTCAAGGCAGGAACATACCCTCTACAGGGCATCACTCACTCACCCACACCCGTGAACAACTTCACACAGTCACTCACTCACTCACCCACACCTGTGAACAACTTCACACAGTCACTCACTCACTCACCCACACCTGTGAACAACTTCACACAGTCACTCACTCACTCACCCACACCTGTGAACAACTTCACACAGTCACTCACTCACTCACCCACACCTGTGGACAACTTCACACAGTCACTCACTCACTGTGGACAACTTCGCACACTCACACAGTCACTCACACACTCACCCACACCTGTGAACAACTTCACACAGTCACTCACTCACTCACCCACACCTGTGAACAACTTCACACAGTCACTCACTCACTCACCCACACCTGTGAACAACTTCACACAGTCACTCACTCACTCACCCACACCTGTGAACAACTTCACACAGTCACTCACTCACTCACCCACACCTGTGGACAACTTCACACAGTCACTCACTCACTCACCCACACCTGTGGACAACTTCACACAGTCACTCACTCACACCTGTGGACAACTTCACACAGTCACTCACTCACTCACCCACACCTGTGGACAACTTCACACAGTCACTCACTCACTCACCCACACCTGTGGACAACTTCACACAGTCACTCACTCACTCACCCACACCTGTGGACAACTTCACACAGTCACTCACTCACTCACCCACACCTGTGGACAACTTCACACAGTCACTCACTCACTCACCCACACCTGTGGACAACTTCACACAGTCACTCACTCACCCACACCTGTGGACAACTTCACAAAGTCACTCACTCACTGTGGACAACTTCGCACACTCACACAGTCACTCACACACTCACTCACACCTGTGGACAACTTCACACACTCACACAGTCACTCACTCACACCTGTGGACAACTTCACACACTCACATAGTCACTCAGTCACTCACTCACACCTGTGGACAACTTCACTCAGTCACTCACTCACACCTGTGGACAACTTCACACAGTCACTCACTCACACCTGTGGACAACTTCACACAGTCACTCACTCACACCTGTGAACAACTTCACACAGTCACTCACTCACACCTGTGAACAACTTCACACAGTCACTCACTCACACCTGTGGACAACTTCACACACTCACACAGTCACTCACACCTGTGAACAACTTCACACAGTCAGTCACTCACACCTGTGGACAACTTCACACAGTCAGTCACTCACTCACTCACTCACTCACACCTGTGGACAAGTTCACACACTCACACAGTCACTCACACCTGTGGACAAGTTCACACACTCACACAGTCACTCACACCTGTGGACAACTTCACACACTCACAACGTCACTCCCTCACTCACACCTGTGGACAACTTCACATACTCACTCACTCACACCTGTGGACAACTTCACTCACTCACTCACACCTGTGGACAACTTCACTCACTCACTCACACCTGTGGACAACTTCACTCACTCACTCACTCACCTGTGGACAACTTCACAGTCAGTCACTCTCTCACTCACACCTGTGGACAACTTCACACAGTCACTCACACACTCACTCACACCTGTAGACAACTTCACACACTCACACAGTCACTCACTCACACCTGTGGGCAACTTCACACACTCACATAGTCACTCACTCACTCACACCTGTGGACAACTTCACACAGTTAGTCACTCACTCACTCACACCTGTGGACAACTTCACACAGTCACTTACTCACTTAATAAAATGTATTTTTTCCC